>NC_049985.1:387920-395364 GCF_000003815.2 Branchiostoma floridae | reverse complement strand
AAACCACCGCAAGATCTGCTTGGAGATTAATTACAGGTGAGGTACAAAGCTTGGAATGATAAACTACATGCCACAAGTTTAGTAAAAGTCATCAGACTTGCAGTAGAACTCAGACTTGCAAATCATTGTTATCAGTTGTTTGTGACAGTTGTTTGTGCTCATTTTGAGTTACTATAGTGGAACTTGTTATCACCAAGTACAGTAGGTACTGGCTGTCTTAGATTTTATAAACGTTTGAAACAACAACATTTCATTTCCAGTATGATGAGTTAGTGCCTGCCGACATCACCACCAAACTTGGGGGCTTCTACATCAACTCCGGCGTGCTAGAGTTCCGAGATGTCTCCGACTCAGATTCCGAGGGGAACTTCAAGGCACCAGGTGTGAAAAGGAAAACTCCAAAGGTGAGCAAATGTCTTGGCAGAAGGGAAAGCATGAAGGAATCCTTTAAGGTTCTCAAAATTTTTTATGTTCTGATTGTAACTACATGTACCACTGGTGCACATGTGCATGTACTTGGTCACTTCAGTAGTGTTATTAGTAGAAATAGATGATGCATGTTACATAGATAATACTTGGAAGGAAGAGAATTCACCAGTTTGCAGATGTTGAAACTAAAAAACTCTAGAATTGAAAACAAATTTACTAAATTTACACAGTCACAGTATGATACTGTACAATAACTGATAGGAATAGCTTAGTAACTACTTAGTAGACCATTTAGTAAATAACTGTTTGAAAAAACATTCAACTGTTGTTCAGTACACTGATAATAGGAATTTTTCTCTGCTATGGGATTAAGTGGGCAAAGAAGTTAGACCTAACACTTTTTTGCCTGAAAAGTGTCAAAGTACTAGAAAAGATTTTTGCACAACTCCATGTGTTTTTTTGCATATTGTTGTAAGTCTAACTCGGACCCCCTTCTCAGATTTTGTCTGACTCTGAGGATTCCGGAGGGGACTTCAAGGACGCCACCAAGAAAAAGAGAGTAAGGAAACTGGTGCAGGATTCCTGCTGCTTCTATTTCTTCATTTTTTTTGTTTACATGTTTGATGCAGTTTAACATTTACATACCTACACAAAGGAAGTTCCTGGCTTGACTTAGTTGAATGTTGACATCTGGAACTACAACTTCTGAAATGTTTGGAAAAGCACAGAACAAGGGTTGCTCAAGCAATTGGATTGATGATGGATTGTACATGGTTAGATGTTTCAGATAGTTTACAGCAAAGGGGCAGGCAACAAAACAGGGAAAACTGTGGTTTTTAGAGTCATGTAATATTAGAGCTTAGTGGAAAATAGATCAAAGCTTACCATGAGCAAGTATTACCGTATCCACTCCCAAGGTTAGTGGCTATGATTATCATCATGGACGAAACATAAGAGGGTGCTATCTGAAACATCTGACCATTTTCACGATTCACAAATGTATCTAGTTGTATGTATTGAGCAATGTGTGTATTGTAATTGCCTGGATATGTAACCTTTATGTATGTGTATCACATACCCCTTGAGTTCCTGGGCTGCATGGAAATCTTGACCACCTAAGACTTAACTTTGAGCCCTAATTTCATTTATTATTACTTCTCCCCAAGGGAGTGATGTATTGGTTTGGGATTCTCTGTGTTTTTTCTGACTAGCTCTGATTGACTTGTTTATTTCTTATTGCTGTAAAACACAGATAATATTCATTTCTTTACATCTAATTTTAACAGTCTTGACCAACAAGACTAAAGCTTTGTCTCAATATATTAAATAACTATTTGATTACAAGTGCATTAATATTGCATGAATGATTAGACCCTACATTGTTCTATGCCAGGGCTCGAAATACTGGGTGCATACACATACTTGACATCCAAGTGTTAGAGAGATAATAAAAATGTCTATCATGGAACTTGTTTAAGAATTTGATAACATGTAACTAAGTTTTGAAATTAGGTTTTTCTGACATTCTACTTAAATTTAAGTAGTGCACCCAAAAATGTTTTGGTGCACCCAATTTTTTAAGCTGGGTGCACCAGTGCACCTAATCCCAAAAATGAATTTCGAGCCCTGCTGTATGCTGAAAGTTAGATTCCTATAAAATATGTCTGTTTTTCTTGTTACTTCAGAAAATGAGAAAACCTTCCAAAGACGGTGTAGAGAAGGACGGGGTGAGAAAACGGAAGAGATTAAAGGACCCGCTGGACCCCAACAAACCCAAGAAGCCACGGAAACCTCGGGAGAAAGGAGACGGGTAGGGATTGTTCAGAGTATCCTTAAGGCAATGTACACTCAAGATTGCATCTCAGGGCTCGAAATGCCACCTGCATATGCAGGTTAGTGCAGGTAAAATTGGTGCTGTGCTGGTATTTCTGGTGTCTACCTGCACCTAACCTGCACTGGTCCATGTACTGGGTTTTATACATAAATGTCCAATGATGTAGGTGTATGTGGATTGTTATTAGCTGCATCGACTGTTACCACCTATTAAGTATGAAACAAAAAATAGCAATGTTTCCTAAACAATTTTAGTATTCTTCCTAAATTCAGAGTGGTGCAGGTAAAATTTGTCCGGTGCAGGTAATCTTCAATGTTACCTGCACCAGCGCAGGTATGCAGAAAAAAGTATTTCAAGCCCTGCATCTTAATAATATATGGTTTATTTTTGTCTAAAAAAACATAATTTGAAATGAGAAATAAAGTCTGACTCTTTCTTAATTCCTTACTTTAGAATTCCCAAAGATGCAACGATTTAATTGATTTGATTTATTACAATTACTAATACACTAATACATGTACATATGTATTTTAAAAAAGTAGGTTGTAGGCAGATTTTACTGTTCTACCACCCATAAGTATGTAGGCAAAACATAAAACAATGAATAGCCTAAGAAAGCTGAAACGAACATTAAAAATAATCTAAAATATCATAATTAAATTTTGGAAAAATCATAATTTGGAAAAAGATTGATGGTTTTTGAATAAAAGTTACTCCATCATTCTCTTTTATGGAGAGATGCTGTGTGGTCAGTGCTACAGAAAGTGTGTTAGTTCAGTGCCCAGAAGTGGTCCATGTGGCCTGATCAAATTTGCACAAAAAAAAAACAAAGCAAGGAAATTTGTTGCCATTTTTCATCTTCCTCACCTGCAGCACGACCAAGCCCCGTAAGAAGAGCACCCCTACTGTGGCGGAGCTGCTACAGAGACAGCAACAGTTACACCAGCCCGGCCAGAACCCCCTAACTACCTCCAACAGCACCTCCCCACCCTCAGCAGGCCTCCCGATACACAACAGCAACATGTCGCCATCAAACCTGCTCGCTTCTGCCGGCTTCGGGACACTAGGTAGGGTGTGTTTGTTTGTTTGTTTGTTTGTTTGTACCGAACTACCTCCAACAGCACCTCCCCACCCTCAGCAGGCCTCCCGATACACAACAGCAACATGTCGCCATCAAACCTGCTCGCTTCCGCTGGGTTCGGGACATTAGGTAGGGTGTGTTTGTTCGTTTGAGCCTTTAGTTATTCGTGAGAATCGGCAGGCTGCTTTCATTGACGTCATGAGGAAGGTATACGGGTTAGATAAAATATAACATACCTGTTTAACTCCCATACTCTTCCCTTTTACTAGTTTTAGTGCTGAGTCCTAAGCAGAGAAAGCAGCATGTACCATTTTTAGAGTCTTTGGTATGACTCTGCCGGGGATCGAACTCACGACCTGTGGAATGCAACTTCATGGCGAACACTCTACCCACTCCGCCATTGCACCAATACTTGTACATGCTACGTAGTAAAGCGTTCATCTCTAGTAAGCCTGACACCTGCACTACCCTCTGAATAAAGAAACTCTTTTTACACGATCAATGCTTTTTACACAACCAATCAGAATTGCCCTGAAGGAGGTGACAGAAACGTCGGTGAGAATAAAGCATTGGTTGTCTAAAAAGAGTCTCTTCATTCAGTGATGTACCAACCTGATGAAACCATTCGCGGATGCACTTCTCCCCGTTGTCAGCAGGTGGCGACGCTGGCTCCTCCCTCCTGACCAGCAGCATCCTGTCCGGTCTCACCGATGTTAGCCAGGGCGCGGGAGACGGCATCAACCCCGAGAAACCCCCCAACCTTCCCACCGGGCTGCCCTCTGACCTGCAGACTACCATCGTCAAGCTGAAAGAGGTGAGGACATGCAGAATATTTCTCCCATTTTTTTCCATCTTCCACATTAAGGATAGTTTGTGCTAAATGTTGCTATGCAATGCTAGCTGCTAAGCTATGGTTAGTTATTCAATAGTGATAGGATGTTAATCATAGCTTGTTGTGGCTAGTTTGGTGTTTCTAGTTGCTATGTATGGCTAGTTATTAGGCTTTGCTAGTCACTGTTTGCTAGGCATTACTAGCTAGGTGTTGCTAGTTGTTACTATGTTAGGTGTTACTTGCTACAAATTATGTATTGCTAGTTACAATCTGTGGCTAGTTGCTAGGCAATATGTCTTGGTGAGTGAAACATGGTGAGGTTCCCCATCCCGTGACCCATCGTCTGGTGTCCGTGGTACACACTTTCTACAGGATGGTCTCACAAGTTCACAATGGGTTTAGATATGACAAGCAAAAACAATGATTCTGATGTTATTTCCTCTTTTCGTTACCGAACTGTGAACCTTCACACATAATACCAGATACTGGAGTCAAGAATTGCTTAAACTAAAGTTAAAGGGACAAAAGATTAATTCCTTGAACTTATCAGATCTAAGTCCCCAAGATCCGTGTTTGGTATTGGCTGTCTGTCATAGGTTTGGAGTCTTAAATTAAGACAACTTTTGTCACACTCAAATTTTGTCGGATCTTGGACTTAATCTTAGTTCTGAGTTACAAGCAGAGTGGGTTTTGCCACAATTTGTATCTTCATACATTATGAACACAGATCACTATGGGAATACTGTTAGTACTATGTGTGGTGTTTCACACTTTAAAGTATTTCTTTTTAAAGGACCACTTAAATTCTTCTTGCTACCCTTACTATCCTTAGTTCTTAGAACAACTAGGTTCTTACAAACAACATGTGAACATGTGAGACTACCCAGAGCGTTCCATGTTGTGGTTGTTTCTCATAACGTCTCTGTAAAGTGGTGAAGACGACACTCTTTAAACGTTATAGACTCATTATAAAGTTCTTTGTCATGTCTGCATCAAATTACCCAAACATTAATACCTTTCGGCTGTTCTAACTTTCAATGCTATTCTTCATTAACAGCACAATGCAAAACCAAGTAGTATTCCTCACTGTATCATACGATAAATTGATAATTAGAATTCCCTATTCCTTATTTACCTTCCAAACTTCAAAAGCAGGAAGATTTTTAGAAATGGTTGAAGTTTTTGTTGTTCTGCACTGTGCTGTAGAATGTGTACTCCCATGGTTCTACCAAGGGCTCTAGCCAGCTCGAATTTTTTTTCCGTCAGCCAATTCCCATTGTCGCGAAAACCGAGAAAACACTATTCCAGGAGTTAGAAAGACTGAACCGAGACCTTGAAAAACTGTTTTTTAATGAGATTATGGTATGCGAAAAGGGCGCCGACACACATCGTCAACAATAATTACAATAGCAAAAAAAACAGTGTGTGGCTTTTACGGCCGTGGACGGCATCCCCAAGCCGCCTGTAGCTTCCACCAAGGATTTTTGTCCGTCAACCTTGGTTTTAAAATTTTTCCGTCACAAGCAGCAAATTTCCGTCAATTGACGGAAAAACGGACGCTGGCTAGAGCCCTGGTTCTCCCCCAGACCCTTGTTTTGCTCATGTCCTGCCAAATTACCTTGCTATAGAACGTGCTGTCTGTGGGACAGTTGGGACGTTTTCCCCCACTGTCCGCCTCCGCCCAGCCGCTCAAGGTCAGTGGCGTCGTCTTGGTTACGGTCAAATCTCGTTAGTTGTGACGTGTCGACTCATGAGAGCTGCATTGTGTTTTTGTGATGAAATAAACTTAGATCAACTGTGTTACAACTCCAAAATGTCTCATGAGTTTAACTTAAGGCTGTATGTGCTGCAGCCTTCATCATGTTAGAATGACCAGTTGCCTAATAAGTCACATGACCTTTAGGATGTAACCTAATAGGTCACATGACCTTGACGATGTCAAGGATTGGTCGATTGTATCAGGAGGTTAAAACTTGGCTCAGAAATGAAATAGTTCTCTAGCACTGTTATTTCTGTAGTACTGGAAAAATTGAACCTCATTCAAGAATTCTAGAGAAAGACTGCTAGACAGGTATGTTGTTAAAATCACTAGAGGAAATGTCTTACAGGAGATAACTGTACAAGGCTAAATGCAGATACTAAGATCCTAAAACCATAAAAGATGTCACCAAGAACAGATTCATAAAACTGTGGCAAGATGGAGCCACAAATAGCCAATTCACTTATCACCAATATTTCAGGCTGCGAATTGAAACTATTTCGTATTGTATGCTGAACAACAGCCTTACAAACTTTAATGTATATAGATCGAACTCTGTTTTGATGATGATCCAACAGGAAGTCTTCATAATTGCCTTCTGTATCTACACACATAGGTAAGGGGCAGCTACATTGTATGTTGGAGCTATTTAAAGATTATAATTGGACACTCTTAATCACCAGTAACGGTTACATGACCAGTGAGAAGTGGATAGGAGTGCGCTATTTTTAACTCAGGAATCGAAAACCAACCCTTGTAACAAGTCTTGCAAACTGTTAACATGCACAATACTGTCTGCTTAAGGCAATTACAGTCATTTTTGAGGGGTTCTTGAACTTTTCCTGAAACTAATCACTCTGTGTGAATAGATCCTGTCTTGTGTGTTTTTTCGTCTTCCTTCTCTGGGATCAGCATTTTCACTACACAGGTTTAGCCTGGTATCCTGGTATTAGAGCTCCCAACTCTCTTCTGTCTGCAGAGGGGACAGAAGAGACTCTGACGCTATAATGCGGTTGGATACCAGGCTAACACAAGTTCACATCTGAATTTGTGTCACATCTGCAATATTGTATGGCAGGGATGGGTCCAGACAAAATCTCCATCTGTATTCACTATAAGTACAATGAAACATAAATAAATTATGTTTGTGTCCAACTTGTCAACATGTATGTTGTATTTGGAAACAACAACGATCTAAACATTCTACCTTTTTCTTGACCTTGACCTTGACCTCCTTTCCTTCCCAGGCTGCCGAGATGTCTTCAGACGGAAAGTGCAAGTTCTTCACCCCCTCGGTCAACAGCATGCTGTTGGAGTGAGTTGGGCTGGTTTTCTATCATGTTTGATAAGTTTTAGACTCAATGTTTGATGCAACAGTGTTTTCTCCAGCTGCAGATCTCAAGCTAAATGAAAACTTGGTAAAAGAAATAATATTGTAAAATAAGGCTCTACAATGGTGCAGTGTTGGTGATGACTCTTTGCATATATTGTTGAGTACATCAATTTGCT
>NC_049985.1:343769-387585 GCF_000003815.2 Branchiostoma floridae | reverse complement strand
GGCATGTGAGAAAACAATGTGGGCTGGACGGCAGGTTTCTGTTCCTTTTTGCGGAGGGCGTTAGCCACCGAGTGGGGAGGTCTACATCCTTTGAGGGGCAGGGGAGGTGTCTCCCCTTGATGTTGTTTAGGACAGGGAGGGTTTGTTTACTTGGGCGGCCCACCTCCCCCTTTTGTTGTGTGTGGCTGCGCGTGTGTGTTAGTGCGTTTCTGTGTGTGTGTGTGTGTTTGGTGTGTGTGTGTGTGCGCGTGTGTGTTAGTGCGTTTGTGTGTGTGTGTGTGTGTTTGTGTGTGTGTGTGTGTGTGTGTGCGTTTGTGCGCGTTTGTATGTGTGTGAGTGTGTGTATGCTGCCCATGTCTCATGTTGATGTTGTGTTTACAGGGAGTGTTTGCCCACCTAGCTGTCCACCTCCCCTGTGTGTGTGTGTGTTTGTGCGTGTGTGTGTGTGTGTGCATGCGTGTGTGAGTGTGTGTGTGAGTGTGTGTGCGTGTGTGTGTGCGTGTGTGCACGTTTGTATGTGTGTGAGTGTGAGTGTGCTCAGCCCATGTCTCACCATGATGTTGTATTTACAGGGAGTGTGTGCGTGTGTGTGTGTGTGTTTGTGCGTGCGTGCTGCCCACGTCTCATGTTGATGTTGTATTGACAGGGAGTGTGTGTGTTTGTGTGTGTGTGTGTTTGTGTGTGTGTGTGCGTGCGTGCGTGCGTGTGTTCGCGTTTGTATGTGTGTGAGTGTGTGTGTGCTCAGCCCATGTCTCATGTTGATGTTGTATTGACAGGGAGTGTTTGCCCATCTGGCTGCCCACCTCCCCTGCACAAAGGACACGCTCCTCAAGAGGGCCAAGAAACTCAGACATAGTGAACTTGTAAGTAACCAGTTCTCTATTGTTTTAATGTACATGTATGAGCATTTGTATTCACACTCACAGCATTTTATATTTCTATATTTCTAAAGCTAGACAAATGGCAAGTCCTCCTTAAAAAAGACACTGCAAAGACATGATGCAAAATTAAGAGGACAATCTTAAGTTAGAGATGTCTCAAAAAGTCCAGAAAAAAAGGACATTTGAAAAAATGAACTACTAAGTGTAACTTTCACCTTTCCAACTCATTTCCTGCTCTACTAGACGTACTAGTGTTTCCACGCAACATGACGGAATCACCCTACAGTTAAGGCTAGCGGTTAGGCCACGAATGCAAACAAGGAAGAATATCTCGAGAAGAAATCATCTGATTGGAAAGCGTTTTTTATGCGAGAAATCTGAATCTTCTCTCGACTTCCTACGTCCCCAGGACAGCCAGCTGCGCGAGCCGCTGTTCCGGTTACGGGAGGCGATCGGAAAGGTGATGCCAGAACAGATCCGGCGCCACCAGGAGGAGTGCAAGATCGCCACACAGGCCAAGATAGAACAGTATGTCTCTTATCTTAGTCTTCTTACACAAGATAGAATAGTCAGTCTCTTATCTTAGTCTTCTTACAAAAGATTGAACAGTCAGTCTCTTATCTTAGTCTTCTTACACAAGATAGAACAGTCAGTTTCCCACATTTGTATACTATTCTTATTGTACTCGTCAGAGGTCATCAGTTTTGTACCATACTCGTAGGATTTTCTAGCAGTTTGCAACTGTTAGTAGCTAAGGATCTAAGACTGTCACAGCATTTTCTGTAACAAGACAAGCTAACGACAAGACTTCATTACAACTGGTTGCAGCTAGCTATGTTACATACAGAATGACCAGTCACACCTAAACCATTCATATTTATATTGTGTAACTCTGACTACTGTTTTAAGTTATCTGAATTAAAAGAGTTACGTTCATGTACTGTATTTGATAACAACAGGTTCCCATGGCCAGGACGGGAGCAGGAGAAACCAGGGTCCATGTCTGACTCTCTAGCTTACAGTTACAGGAGTTAACTAGCGGTGCTTACTGTTTGTTTGTTTGTTTGTTTGTTTGTTTCCAGGATGCAAGAGAGCCAACATAGCCTGCACAAGGATGGGGAACAGGAGAACCCAGCAGGGTCCACCTCAGACTCTCTAACTTACAGATGCAAAAATCAACCTTTGGTGCTTGCTGTTTGGTTGTTTTGGTTGTTTATTTGTTTGTTTGTTTGTTTGTTTGTCTCTAGGATACAGGAGAGTCAACAGAGCCTGCACAAGGACGGGGAACAGGAGAACCCAGGGTCCACCTCAGACTCTCTAACTTACAGATGCAAAAATCAAACTTTGGTGCTTACTGTTTGGTTGTTTATTTGTTTGTTTGTTTGTCTGTCTCTAGGATACAGGAGAGCCAGCAGAGCCTGCACAAGGACGGGGAACAGGAGAACCCAGGGTCCACCTCAGACTCTCTAGCTTACAGATGCAAAAATCAACCTTTGGTGCTTGTTGTTTGGTTGTTTATTTGTTTGTTTGTTTGTCTGTCTCTAGGATACAGGAGAGTCAACAGAGCCTGCACAAAGACGGGGAACAGGAGAACCCAGGGTCCACCTCAGACTCTCTAGCTTACAGATGCAAAAATCAACCTTTGGTGCTTGTTGTTTGGTTGTTTATTTGTTTGTTTGTTTGTCTGTCTCTAGGATACAGGAGAGTCAACAGAGCCTGCACAAGGACGGGGAACAGGAGAACCCAGCAGGGTCCACCTCAGATGAGGATGAAGAAGGAACCAAGAACAGTCTGGACAACATCAAGATCAAACGGTCCAGCATGCCCCGGAGGAAGTTTGAGTGGACAGACGAGATCAGGTCAGACTCTGTTATTGATGGTTTAGCTGGTTTTACTGTGCTAACGGTGGGACCGCGTGGCACAGTGGCAGCATGTTCGGCTCGAGACCGAGAGGTTGCGGGTTCGAATCCAGCTGCTGTGTCACCGATCTTGTGCCCTTGGGAAAGGCTGTCTCACTTTACACGACTTTCCTCAGACACTTAACTCAGGTGTAAATGAGTATCTGAGGCTTGGTGGGGCTATGTGGCCGAGACAGGCCTTTAAGGGGCATGTTCGGGCATAAGCGGCACCCGCCATGGCACACGAGTCGGGGGTAGGAGGAACCCCCTACATCCTTGGTTGGAAGTCATCCTAGGAGACGGATACTCCGAACAACAAAGCTGCATCTGCTGGAGCCGCCTCACACGTTGCATACAGTTGCCCCTGTGAAACTTAGTGCTCCAGTAGACGAGAGGGTGGAGAAAGAATTGCACACCCCTCCTTCACCATAAAAAGTCATGTGCAGGTCAGGCAAACAGGCAAATAGCCTGTCTGCCTCCTCATCTGTCCAATCGACAGGAGAAACCAAAAAAAAAAACACCAACACAAATAGTCTTTTGGTTGGGGTTTTCGAATCTAAAATTTCTGGTTTCAAGTTCATTAGTTTGAGTGGAGCTCTGACATCTGGTCAGTTCACAGCTTATCGAGTTGTTACTTTCTCTTCTTGTATACGTTTTGACAGACAAAACCTACACACAGGTAGTCACCAGTGTTAAACGATGAGGAAAGGTTCAGAGGGTAAAATGGGGGCATAATGTATGTCCTGTCTGTGTAGCTGATGGAAAACAAGACTTCAATGCTACAGTCACATTTCCTATTCCCACGTGATTTTACTTTACAGACAAGATCTTGGAATAGTGAAAAAAAACTAATATGCTGTGAATCAAGTGACAAAAGCAATTTTACAGAGAGAAACTTGTTCGTCAAACCCTTTTCTACACCCTGGTCCCTGCAGGAAACTGCTGTACGTGGTTATAGATTGCAGTCAAAATCTTGGAATAGTGAATGTAACTAAAATGCTGTGAAACAAGGAACAAATTTGCAAAAGCAATTTTACAGAGAGAAAGTTGTTGCTCAAAACCTTTCCTACGTCCCTGTCCCAGGAAACTTCTGTACGAAGTAGTGCGGATCAAGGTACACTGGGAATAACGTTTCAAAAAGCTTTGTTTTTCCAATGTTTTGATCCCAGGAAACTGCTGTACGAGGTAGTGCGGATTAAGGTGCAGCACTACGACAAGTCTCTGTCCCAGTTCTTGTAGAGAACAAGGAAAAGGCCTGCTATATACAATGTATATGTCACAGTAGAGATCACGATCCAGTAGAATCGCCAATTCTCCTAGGAGAGGTCACGATCGGAGTTTCTCCTAGGAGAAATCTCGATCGCAATCTGTACTAGTACAATCGCCGTTTCTACTAGTACAGATGGCGATCAGGATTTTTCCTAGGAGAAACTCCGATCCAATCTCAAATGATACTAAGATGTAGGAAACAGCTTTGTTGTTCCAATGTTTTGATCGCAGGAAACTTCTGTACGAGGTAGTGCGGATCAAGGTGCAGCACTACGACAAGTCTCGCTCCCAGTCTGCCGAGGAGTACCTTAAGACTTACCTGGAGCAGGAGGTCAAGAACTGCTGGCCCAAGGGCTGGATGCAGGCCAGGTGGGGGGTTAGATAGTGCAACTTTTCCTTTTATATCCCTCAATTGACAGTATATGTTTAGCGAGCATGTTAACCACCCTTCGGTGGAAAACACCATCATCTGTATCAGGGTTGTAGCCAGCACCCGTCCTTCCGTCCTTTAACGGAATTTTGCAGCTGGGGACGGAAAAAAAATTTGCCCATTCTGTCCTCTTTGAGCAAAATTTAACCCTCAAAATGCAGAAAATAGCGTTTCAGAGGGTCTAGATTTCAAAATTTTCCTTGGGAGCATGCCCCCGGACCCCCTAGGAACGCTGCGCCAAAGCCATTCAAAATCGAGGGGACAGAAAATGATTTCTGGCTGGCTACAACCCTGATCTGTATACATATATCTATATCAGTACAGCCGATGTAACTGTCCTTAGGCATAACACCAGCTTCAGTATCTGTATCTGTGTAGCCAATATGATTGTAAATTGTATGTTTCACAGTGTGAATTATGTCTTCTACTGTATTGCAGGATGCTGTTTAAGGAGAGTAGATGTATCCACAACTGTATAACTGCACAGCCGTGAGTTGGTCTTCAGTTTATGCCACACCAATTTCATTTGTCAGTTTTTGAATTCATGAAAATGAAAGCGGACTTGCTAACCAACATCTTGGACACCAGTAACCCTTTAGTAGGATAGCCAAAACTGCAAAATTTCCATCTGGAACTTTTAATCAAACTGTTATCCAATATCTGGCCACATGTAGACTACTATTGCCATCTTGATTTTCTTCCTTAAATATCTCTGACCTATCAGTATCATAATAAAATTCTGTTTTCTCTGTATCTTTCAGGCCAAAGCAGAAAAAGAGTAAGTTGAACTATTCTTTATTTATCCACTGTTTTCATCCGTCATTTGTGCAACTGTTGTTCACACAGAAAATTTTTACTGTCTTATTTTATTTCATCTACAAAACGTCTTGATCATTTCTCCACAGTACAAGTGAATCCTGCGCCAAAGAAAGCAGCAATTGTCAAGGTTTGTGTTTAGCTAATGTTTTCTTAGCTTAAGTCTGAATGAAATTAATTAAAAGTCTTGAAATATGTACGTCGGAGCATTCACTTGTCCGGCTATACTTGACAGATATCTACATGTATGTGCTATTCACTTTGTCTCTACAGAAAAAAGAAATAAATATATTTTTATGGAGTACATTTTTTAAACTTGCTTGGCGCATGTCATACGTACATGTGAACTTAAGTGCCGTCAGAATATCCCATTCATTATACATTGTACATGAGAATGTATTTTTTCCAGGGTTGCAGCAGTCCAATTTTTTTTTAGGCAATGATTGTGTTTTTGTGTGGGGTATTTTTAATCATATTTTAGAGCGTCACCCCCAGAAACGTAATGGGTTCTCCCTCACTGTGGGTGTTTTCCATTGTATTTTCCAGTTTGGGCTGGACCATCCACCCCATGTGTGGGGGTGGAGCCAGCAGGTAGGCCAAACGGAACCCTGGGATCCTGCAGTCTCAAGGGTTGGTGTGAGCCCTTGCTGTTAGGATCTTACCTTGTCATGATTCTAGGAATTTGGAAAAAATGTGTTGGATATGCTTTCATTTTCAGAGGCTTTACAATAGGGATGTGTACATTGTACATTGTACGGTATCTTGATATTTTGGTATTTTGGACCTGTACCTAAACAATACTTGGTACATGTACACATCCCCACATCCAACTGAAGTGTGCTGGTCTGTTGGTCTCCAAATGGCTAACATTTTAGTTTCAGCAAGTTTTACTTTTTTTATGAATTCGGAATTTTTCTTGACCTATCTTCCAGTTCACTGCAGGTTGCCCAACATGTAGTTGTTGCGATGCATCAGTCCGTATCTCTTCTGTGAAATTGAAAAAAAAATTCTTATTTGATTGCATGCTGGAGGTCCAGTCACAGAGCATACAATGTAGTCAGAGTTTTCCGTACAAACTCGACAAACTTAATTTCCCCGGCAACTTTTAAGTTTGCAGCAAACATTTATGAACAGCTTTCAACTTGGAAAGCTATGAGAACACAGGCTCTGTCTTATTTAACCCATATTTCAGAAAAGATAGTTCGATTTCTCAGATGTTTTAAAGCAAAATGAGCAGATTGTATACCTCACTGGTTGGACCTCGTTTGGTGCATGTACCTTGTGCAGTACTGCTGTAAGTCACTAGATGGCGCTTATGCCTGTCGTTGCTCCCCATACAGCTTGAGAGCATGAACCTTGTACAGTACTCCTGTGAATCACTAGGTGGCGCTTACATTTGTGTTCACTCCCCTTACAGCAGGAGCGCATGAACCTTGTGCAGTATGCGTGTTAATCGCTAGGTGGCGCTTACGTTTGTGTTCACTCCCCTCACAGCAGGAGCGCATGAACCTTGTGCAGTACTGTTGTGAATCGCTAGATGGCGCTTACGTTTGTGTTCACTCCCCTTACAGCATGAACCTTGTGCAGTACTCCTGTGAATCGCTAGGTGGCGCTTACGTTTGTGTTCACTCCCCTTACAGCAGGAGCGCATGAACCTTGTGCAGTACTCCTATGAATCACTAGGTGGCGCTTACGTGTTTGTGTTCACTCCCCTTACAGCAGAGCGCATGAACCTTGTGCAGTATGCGTGTTAATCGCTAGGTGGCGCTTACGTTTGTGTTCACTCCCCTTACAGCAGGAGCGCAAGGCACCATCGCCAGGGGGGATCCCTTCCGGAATCGTCGGCGCCAACAACTCCACCCCGCCGAGCCAGACGTTCCCCAAACCCGTTGCCATGACAACGTCGACGCCAGCGTCGTCATCGCCGTCCGCTCTCCAGTCGATGTCGCTCTTCGCGTCGTGCGTGACCGCGGAAAAGCAGCACATCGCCACATCGTCGACGTCTCTCCCCAACGCCCCCGCCCTGACGTCCTCCATCGCCTCTTTCATCCCCACCCTACTGGACTATGCAGACCTGGACGGATCCAAGACGAAACCCAAGGAGTTCTCACCCCCTTCTTCCTCCTCGCACCTTAAAGACTCGCCCACGGATAACTCCATCGGGAACGCGATCGACGCGGTGGTGAGACAGGCGCGGTCGCACTCGCAGCCCGCACAGGACTTAACGGCTGTGGTTAAAGCGAGCCCTCCGCAAATCGCCGCAAAGAAACCCGCAAGTGACGTTGTTCGGCCAACTATGAAGAGTCCTCCCAGTGTATCGTCACAGCCGCAACAGCAGAGACCACCATCGGACACCAGGTACTTCGAAAATCAGATTTTAATCTAATACCGTAAACGCATTTAATTTTGCGGGAATTTAAGTTCAAGAAGCAGGTAGCAAGAAAAAGGACTGTTTGCAGCGGTTTTAAGTTTGTAGTAGCGCCATGCACTGTAGTCTCTTACTGCCATGGAAAATTGTTCGTGGTGGTTCTAAGTTCACTGCGAAAACTGCGAAGTTCAACACAAAACCACATTTACAGTTTTAGTGTTCTCGTCTGGCCTTTTGAGCATAAGGGGCCCCTACACTGTGATTTGAATCCCCTACTTTGTGATAAGGGCCTTTACGCTGTGTTTCAACGAGCGAAGGGGACTTTCCGATTGTTTCGTAACAAAGGTAAAAAGTGTCTGTCTCTTCATGATTCGTGTACATTAACTGATCCAGACAGCCTTCTTGATCCAGCATGTGCCTTCTCTGTTGATGGCCTTAATTGGTCGCTTATTGATTTTTTGAAATCTCTTTTTTTTTCTACAGGTCTCAGTTTGGGAAGTCGTTCCAGGCACTGTTTGAACAGTCCATCCAGCAGGCCTTCTCTCTACCCAAGCAGGGTGAGGGGGCAAGCTCCCAGCCCGCACGGCAACAACCCTCGGCCTCTGGCCCACAGAACCTGCCGACCACTACCTCTCCGTATGCCCAGTTCCAGACTCAGATCCAGAGCTCGCAGCCCAAAGCCAAACCTCAGTCCTACACCAAACCACAGTTTCAGACCTCTACTCAGGCATCCATGTACTCTAGCAAAAGCCAGCCCCAGACTTTGTCTCAGGCACCCATGTTCTCTAGCAAAAGCCAACCCCCACAGACATCTCCTCAGGCACCCTTGTTCTCCAGCAAAAGCCAGCCTCAAACCTCTCCTCAGGCATCTTTGTACTCCAGCAAAGGGCAGTCTCAGACTTCGCCTCAGGCACCCCTTTACTCCAGCAAAGGCCAGCCCCAGACTGCTGCTCAGGCACCCATGTTCTCCAGCAAAGGGCAGCCGTTCCCCTCTCAGGGCCAGACCTCACCGTTTGAGCGAACAACGCAAGGAAGCCCCAAGACTGGCATGAGCCTAACCCATGGCAACCAGTCCAGCCTGACCCACGGTAACCAGTCTAACCTAGCCCACGTCAACCAGTCTAGCCTAACCCATGGCAAACAGGTCAGCCTAACCCATGGCAGTCAGTCTAGCCTAACCCACAGTAACCAGGCTAGTCTAACCCATGGTAGCCAGTCTAGCCTCACCCACGGTAACCAGTCTAGCCTAACCCATGGCAACCAGTCCAGCCTAACCCATGGTAACCAGTCAATCCTAACCCACAGTAACCAGGCTAGTCTAACCCATGGTAGCCAGTCAAGTCTACCCCATGGCAACCAGAGCAGTCTATCCCACGGTAACCAGTCCCATGGCAACCAGGTCAGCCTAACCCATGGCAACCAGGCCCGACAGAGTGGACTGTCGCATAGCTCACCCAACCTGAGCCCCCACGGACAGGGTTACAACCCCACGTCCCCACTATCCCACCAGAAACCAGCGGGCTACACACCCACATCACCCCTCTCCCACCAGAAACCCGCGGGCTACACACCCACGTCGCCCCTGTCCCACCAGAAACCCACGGGTTACAGCACAAGCAGCCCCAAGTTCACCTCCAGTCTGGCTTCCATGGGCGGCATCGCCCCCGACCTCAGCAGCTTCCAGCTGCCCGGGCTGACCTCCTTACCCCAGCCCCAGCGCGGGTCGGGCCGACCCAGCCTGTCCCAGGCCCAGCTGACCCACCCCACGACCCAGGCCCTGCCCGTGTACCAGATGGGACTGGCGGACCCCAGAAGAGACCAGTCGTCGCCGGCGGGCGGACAGAGAGTGGCGATGTCTGACGCGATCATCACAGGCCCGGCACCCGGTACCTTCAACCATGTGCAGGCCTTCGGACCAGGTATGGGGCTTAACTTAAAGTTTATCTGTGTTGGTAAAAGTCATTAGAGGTTGTCTCCTGTCTCAATTTTTTCGTCCTTCAATCCCCATGTTAATTTTCATTGTTAGATCTGTCAATGTACTCAGACATCAAGTTTCAGCTGTTTATTTAATAGACATAGTGGTGAATTTTTTTCCACCCCAGCAAGTAAAATGAAGATTTTGTGACCATGCATGAATGATGCAAAAGTGCCTGAAGTTTTTGACATAAAAATTCTTAAAAAGGTCTTGAAAATTCTTAAAAAGGTCTTGAAAAAAAAAGCTGAATGTGTGCATCTAGTAGTGCTGTATGTTGTAGATATCTTATCTGACCTTGACCTTGTATGACCCCTGTTCCACCCACCCTGCTGATGCAGGAAGGGGTCCAAGTTCCAAGGTTAAAGGTCAACCACCTACAGTGACCTTCCAAGGTGAAATATGACACCTTGCTGTGTATTCATTATCACCAATAGAAGCAAACCTGCATGTGCTGCTTGCTTATTGTTATTGATTATGTCTATATCATGCTCAAGGCACTATTAGCCTGGGTACCATCCGGGTAATACTATAGTTTGCTCCTATGTTCGCTTCTGTTACTTGTCTGGAGACCTGCACATTCAGACCTTAGTCTTAGTGGTAGCATCAGTTATTGAGCGAATTAAGGAATAGGTTCTAGAGTGCGCTTTCGATAACAACAGGTCCTCCCACAAGTGAACGGAGGGTGTTTCGGGTGTTGGAACGCCTGATCGAACGGGTGCTTGAACCCATTCCTTAATTTGCTCATGTGTAGGGACCAAACAGTGCGCTCGGCCAAAATTTGGACGATTAGAGATGTCAAGTTTCCTAGATGGATTTGCACAGAAACGACTGTATATGGTGTATGATAAAAGTCGGAGCGAGAAGGGATTGTACATGTTTATAGTGATAATGATAAAAGTCGGAGCAAACTACTATCCGGATGCTACCCAGGCTAGGGCACCCTCATGTTACAACTGAAGCTAAAAGTGTGCTCTTTATTTTACCTTATGGCACAGTCACATTCATCGTAGGTTATTGTGTGACTTTGATACTGCAGAATTTTCAAGAAAACAGCTAGATTTTATGAACAAATGCATGGCTAGAGAATAGAGTGCCCTCAGTTTGTGGCTGTACAACACATGACCGGGCCCTAACTGGATGTCATGGGTCTTAATTCAAATAAACAACAATCGAGCGACAACATTTTCACAGTCATCAGAAAATGCTTAATTTTCCCCCAGTTCCCTCAGCAGGCGGCTCTCTGCCCCCATTCGGAACCCTCCGTAGCAGCCCCACCCGGCAACAGTATCCAGGCAACCAGTTCTCACAAGCTTTCTCCGGTAAGCGCCATCTCTTCTTCGTCTGTTTTACCTCTCAGACTCAGAGTGGCCAACGTTTACATTCTCAACTACAGTCAAACCTGTCTATAGCGGTCACTGAAGGGACTGGAGAAATGTGGCCACTCTGTACAGGTGGCCTCTATAGAGAAAAGGTTGATCAGTTGACCACGAGCAATAAGTTATTACACATGTTTTCAGCACCTGCTAACCTTTCTCACCAAGTAACATTGCCAAAGTCAAATCTACCGAAAATGATTGATATTGCCATGTGCAATGTACCTTAACATAAGGACCACAAGGCCAATGGTGACCGCCATTTGGTGGTCCGTTACATGAATTTTCCATAATAGCACAAGCATAAGTATCCTAACCAGATTTTATCAGTCCCCTGAGTGATCTTTTTAGGCAGGTTTGACTGTACTTTAACTAGATACTTTTTGCAGTGTTAAGCTGATAATAGAGCAAAACTAACAGCTACTTTTTGCACCCATTGCAATGTTTTAATGCTGTATGGCAGGAATATGTGTTAGTGATTTTTATTACGAACGTTTTTGCCGTGTGATGAGTGTTTTTACATTGATGTTTATGTGTTTGTCATTCATGCATTAAATTTGATGTTTCAGTCCCTGAAAGCCTTGGTAGTGGGAGGCACCACGGTTAGACTTTTTTTCCTGTTGACTTTGCTGCCCTGCCTGCCGCCCTGCCTGCCTGCTTGCTTGCTTGCTTGCTTAGGGGAAAAAGTTGTGTTTCTGGTAACTTACACGACCAAGGCTAGCAAAAACCTTCCCCCTAGCCTTTTTGTGGGGGTTGACTGCTCTCAAGGGACATAAAATTTTCAATCTGAGTGTAACTGATTAAAATGTTTTGGAATATTCTGAAGAATCCTTCTGACCATAGCCTTTGGGGGTGGGGAGTTAGACTGCTGGTTTTGAACATAGAATTTTGCTCTGTGTGATGAAAATATTTTGGACTATTCTACAAAAATCTGGCATCCCTAGCCTTGTGAGGGTTGACTGCTGACGAGGGACATAAAAAATTTTGATCTGACATCAGAGTGATGAAAATGTTTTCGATTATGGGGTTTGTACACAAACCTTCCATAATATATAGCCTTTTGCTGACAAGGAACATTAGATTTCGATCTGAGTGATGAAATTTTGTTTAGGATTTATTTTCCAAAATGTTTTCCGTATTTCTGTTGCAAAAGATAAAGTTATATATAAACCAGCCCACCAAAGTCAAGTACAGTGTACATGCATGTAAATGTATCTTTCGGATGACTTGAGCTGACATTTAAAAAGAGAGCATCCTTGCTTACGAGTAACGACCCTGATTATTTTTAGGGCAGTCTAATCAGAAATACAACATTAATTTCCAAGGCCTAATTATTGCTTGCTGCATGCGCTTGCATTTTTCCACCTTTGCTTTGTTCCTTATTGTCTTCATTCCCCCTAAAACTGCATGATGCAATGTTGTTCCTTGCTGAAGCTGAAGCCATGTTCGTGTTCGTGTTCTAGAACTTCTACAAATGGGACTTCTATGTCCAGTGGCTTAAAATACTTGTTGAATGCCAGATTCTGGTTTTGTCACTGACAAAAAATAGCGGATGCAGTCTGAAATGTCTGACTGTCTACCAATCATATAGTCAATGAGTAATGTACCTACCAACCTGAACTTTGATCTTACATGTAAAACCTTGAGCACTAGAATTTTGCAGAAATGTCTTGGTCTGTGTTGTACTTGTTTTGTTGAAAGCTTTGCCATACCGTTATAATGCTTCAGACACACATTTTAAGCATTAACAAATATAGCTAAACTTGGAATAGTTTACCAAAATGAAATAGAAAAGTTTGTCTCATTTTGTGTAAGTCAATTGTTCACAGTATAATGTATGGTGTGGATATACTGCATGCTTTGCTAATAGAAACCACTGCTGTTTTCATTTTAAGTTTGAGACTTAATGTCAGTAGTAAACTAGCTATTTGATGTTTCTGTGAAATCGCAGTATCCATTACTGTATTAGAGTCCTTTTATTTTGCTCATGTCAGTTTCTGCAGTGTGAAAGTTTTCTGTTGTTCCATAATCACTTCTTAACTTTTCCAGACTGTGTTCTCGGTGCATGCTTGCTACAGAGTACACCAGACATGCACGGTGCTCGGGCCACTCTCTTTAAGTTCATTGGTTCTCGGTTAGTTTACATAAATCAGCGTGCAAAATACCACTTGCACACTTGCACATTGCAACCACTTTTTGCTTTTGTGCAACTTACTTCTAAACTCAGGGTGCAACTTAGATTTTGAGCCTCAGAACTTGATTTTGTTCTTAATTTACTTGGAAGAAATAAATGGGCCGAGGCAGCTCCGTTTCTTATCAGCCAATCATGTTTGTATTGTACCTTTTTCTTTTTCCAGAAATTAGTGAATTGTAGGTGGTGCAACTTGAAATTTAGTTGTGCAACCTTATTTTTGCCCCAGGTTGCACACTGTGCAACCTGGCTCAGAAAAGTATTTTGTACACTGCATAAATGTATTAAGAAAAACTCATCAGAAAGTCAAGATGAAAGCAAAGAGCTGTGAGGAAAACTGGAATCTGACAATTGGAAATATTGAAACATTCACAGTGGTTACTGGTATTGTTTTTGTGGTAATCTCGTCACTGTCACATGATATTCTGACCATGCATTTCCAATGTCTACCACAGAATTGTTTCAGTTGCGAACTTAAAACACAGTAGAAACCCCTTTTCCAAATTCTACCACAGATTCTAACTTCCAAGCAAAAGTAAATGAATGCATTGAAATTTATATTGAAAGTGTGTGTACAAAAGGTACAAAAATAGCAATGGTTCTTGAACAATTTTAGTATGATTCGTGCTTCCTAGATTCAGGCTGGTGCAGGTAAAATTTGTCTGGTGCAGGTAATTTTCAATGTTACTTGCACCAGTGCAGGTATGCAGAAAAAAGTATTTTGAGCCCTGCTGGTGAAAACCCTGAGCATTGTTGTTCTTTATTCAAATCCGAGAACCAACATAATATAGACTAGGAGTGGCCTTCAGAGCACCCTCATGTCCTCCCTTGTTTTCACTGGTGTTTGTGCTCCGCAGATATCATGGCATGTCTGAGTCGGCCCGGCTCGGGTGGCGGTCTGCCCAAAGGTGGCTCATCTCTCCTCCTCCTCCTATCACTGCACTGCACTGCACCTCCTCTACTACTCACGCAGCCCCCTCTTGCTACACTGGGGATGCTTGGCGAACTTTTGAGGCCGCAGCAAGTACATTTTGTGGATGACTTCAGCTCGTGCATCAATATTTGCCTAAAAACAAAAACCAAACATGGAATTTCTGTTCCCTTCTGGAAGTGCAGTTGTAGAAGTCATATTAGTTTGATAGCCTTCATTGAAGTTATAGTCTAGGCTGCCACACTTGAGTCACTTTCTGCACTTCTTGGATATAAGAATAAAAGACTCTTCAGCTGTAATACCCTTTTTATTGACTATTTTGAAACTTTAAATCTCAAGTCTGAATCAATTTTGAAAGTTTTGATCCAATTTTTTAAACAAAATTTAAATCTATTTTGAAATTTTGCCTGTCATACTTTCTTTGCGCTCTCCCATTCGATTTGAAGTCTGGCATCCATAAGATTTACTTGCTGTGGTTTTGAAGAAAATTCTAAGAAATTGAGCAGCTTTTGTGCTGTACTTATTGCATGTTCGCCTGTGACTCCTTGTATGCATGCCTTTGCCTGAGTACAGTACTACCAAGTCACTGCCATGCACTCTGTTCACTTGCACTTGCAGATGTCTTATTTCTTCTGCCAAGTTCTCACAGAATGTCTTGTGAAATCAAGACAACTTTTTATTAGTATAGACCGCACAGGTGCAGCCCTTGTGAAGGGTTGCCAACTTTGGTAGCATTCTATGATGATGTCAGCAAAGATGTTGTAGTTTCTGTTGTAGTAGGATGACGTGCTTATGCCATTGCTGTATGCAACATTTATGATGGAAGGCTTTTTTTAAAGGCTCTCCTGTGTTGAAGTTGTTCCAGAGGGTGTGTACAATGTTGTTTCTTGCAAACCCTTACAACCACGCTGCTTTCTAGCCATGTTTCTGTCAACCTCGTACCCCCGTCAAATGTCAAATGTTTCTCTATTACAATGTGGTGCAAGACTATTCTACATTGAAACTATCAAAAAAGCAGAAGCTAGAATTGGATGGACCCCAAGCTTGGCGCTGGCTTTACTACCCATCTCTTCATTTCAGGACGGAAATTTGTTTACCCGGGGGGAAAAATTGTTTCTTTCCAAACAATCCGAACATAATTTCACATTGCTTAAAACAAGATTTAGCTATCGTGAAAATCAACACATGGCCTTCCAAAAAGTGAGTGGGACGGAAATGAAAAAAAAAAAAACAGGATTGGAAAAAACTTCACATCTTTCTTTCCAAACAATATGAACTTCATGACACGAGTGTGATTTTCCTATGCTTAGAATGAGATTTATCGACAAAAATTTAACAACATGGGCTTGCGAACAATGAGTGGGAAAGAAAGCTTGTAAAGCTGGAGTGAGAACTAATGTTTGACATTGTTGTAATAGCTAAAAGTGGATCTGAATAAAGTCAAGTCAAGAACTAATACTGGAGAACAACAGCAATGGAAGACATCCCAAGGGGACAGTGTTGCGTGATGATTGTTAAATGTTTCCTGTTCCGACTCTTGTTTCAGAAGCGAAGAACCAGAGTCACAGCAGCAACAACTCCACCTCCCCACACAGGCAGATCCAGTAGTACCACAGGACAGCAGCAAACCAAAGCACGGAGGCACACCAACACTCAACTCTTCAAACTGACAGTCACAAACATCCCGTAGGATAGGCCCGGCACTTGTACATGTACATGTCAGTCAACAACCCAGGCCCACAATTTGTCCTTCTCACTGCATCAGTGCTTGCTTTTGTCAGCCAATCAGATACTCTGTTGTCGCTGGAGCCAAAGCTACCAGCCAATCACCTTGCCTCTTGGCTGTAGGCTGCAACGCCATTGGCTGGTGCCTTTGCTTGCCAATCAGTTACTCAGTTGTTGCTGGATGGAAAAGACACCAGGATTTCCACCAGCCAATCACGCTGCCTCTTGACTGTAGGCCGCGACCTGATTGGCTGGTACCTTTCCCTCCAACAGTAGGAGGGAGATTGTGATTGGCTGGCCAGCGCTGATGTGGTGACAAGCCAGTTTACATGAACTTCCCTGGAGACAACAAATCATTTCTGCCAATCTCAGGACACCTGCTTAGTATTACCGGCCTTGTGGATGTATATCTCTGCCCTTTGGCTGTGTCAGACAATGACCTAATCACTAGATGTATACTGCGATGACCCCTAGTGGTAAGGTGCGGTACTGCAGGCATCATGCCCATTCGGTGCTCAACCTATAGAACTGTTGTATAAATTTCTATAGTATAAGATACTGTAATGCCAATGCAGTCTTTGAAAACAACGTACTGTTGAATCTGTTACATCATGAGCTGTTTTAAGCTCATGTAACTCTTGCGTTGCCAGAAGACTTCAGGTCCAAATCTTGTAAGACTTATAGAGTTTACAAAGATGGCTATTTGCATCGGGGTTGTCCATAGAAGTATGAACTGTACATTTGGTATCTTTGTAACAAAGAAAGTCCTGACTGTGAAACTATGGAGGGAAACTCTCATTGAAGACTTCTTGCATGCTTTGAAGAAACTGGACAGTCCTAATGTAAGATGTTAGGCCAATAGTTACCTGTATGAACATATAGTTAGGAAATAGACTTTTGTACCCAACTGATCTTTCTCAACTGAGTCTGTTATGAAATGAAATAGTAGATTTTCTATGCAAAAATCAACAATTTTCCTATTCTGCCATGAAATACAAAGTGAACTTTTTTGAAGAAGAAGAAATAGATATATTATATATATATATATATAAACGTTGTTGTAAGAAATTGTATAACATTTTGTCTGTCAACAACAGATGTGTTTGACCCTAAGGTTGCCAAATACTAGACTGTATGGGTTTTGGGGTTTTGACATAAAAGATGCTAGGTTACAAGTATGATAGTGTTCGTTGATGAAGGTTAGACATCCAGGTAATAAGATATGCCCTAAAGCAGTTGCTCTGGCAACTGGATGTGATTTTTTAAACGGTCAGACACAATGTCACTGACGAAAACTTAAGTGTCACTGACGAAAACTGATGGATGCTAGTTGAAATGTCTGTTTCTAAAATCATATCCAGTTGCTTGAGTAACTGCTTTTTGGCATATAATAGTGTTCTTATGAATCATGGCATGAAGACATGTTTTCCTCGGAATATGTACAGCCCCCAGTTTTACCCGTAAATCCTAAACCAGTTGACTGGAAGAATTTTGCCAAAACATGTCAAATTAGGGATTTCTTCTTGTTGGAAACCCAGTCCAACCACCTGTGGGGAGATTGTTCTTTGCCGATTGTAGGCCAGTTTTGAAGCAGCTCCTGTTCCAATGTTCCTGTACCTCGGGTGCATTCTACAGATGCTTAGAGGACAACAAAGCTTGAAATTGAGAAGCCTTCTGTACTACAAAATATGCTAAATGTACGCCAAAGTCAAGTTCTCACTCGTTTTACAGATTATAGTTTAGGACTCTCACTATTTGACTCTCACGTCCAATCAGTTATGGAATTTGGGAAAATGGCCTTTGAGGAATTTTCTGGCAAATTAGAGGGAAATCAGATAGTTAGCAGGCGTTTTCAAGTTACAGTCATATTCAATCCGTCTGTGGAGTAACCGTCAGTATTGTGGGAGTAAAACAAAAAGAACTTTGCTTTGGAGTATATTATAATAACACAGAACCGTAGGCTTTTCAATTTTGCTTCCCTTTAAATATAACGACATCAAATGCCCCCAACTGTATCTATACTGTATCTAAAGAATGTATATCAGAAGTTGTGCAAATGTCAGAACCTGTTGTTGAGGTTTCTTCTTGCTGATAACAACAAAATTTTCAGCATGCATTTGTGGAAAGATAAATTTATTCCATGGTCAACTTTTCCATCACATCCCATCATGACCCATGTACATATTAGACAAATGTCGGGGGTGAATTTTTCACTGGTCAAACATACAGTATATTTTCATACATTATATTACATACATCAGATATCGGTCTAGAGTGCTCCAGGAAAAAGTTTGAAGGATTTCTCGGCCTTATTTCCTACTGTCACTCCTTCATTTTCTGTTGTTGATTCTTTAGCATCCTGTGTAAGTCTTTCCCACTTTTTGGAAAATCCACCCACCAACACCCCTCCCCCTCCTCTTACCATCCAATCTACCATCCAATCCATGCAATCGCAAGTCCTGAGAGGGACTTTGTTCTAAAACATGCCATGACCCTTCACCATAAAACTTCTCTACCACCTCCAACTTTGGTGGATTTATGGAGCTTAGTAGGTTACCCCAAACACTACTAGTATATAAATTTCTTGCAGTTGGGATACCCCAAGATTACACTAGGACCTTGCTATATTATGCTTAAAGTAATCCTGGTCGCTGATCAAGTAAATGATCTCTTTCACCAACCGTTTGTTGACACAACATCTGTGCGAGCTAGCACGGGAAACTGACCCTCACTATATGTAAAATTTTCTGTGTCCCAAAATCCCAATCTTTGTCTCAAAAGTCTATTGGTTCTTCTTCCATAGCGAAATGTTATATGGACTTGGGAGGTTTTCATCCAGAAGAAAAATGGAGTGAAAAATGTAAAAAATATATCGTGATAGATAAGGTTAATAGTGATAGAAAGTTGGGACAGTATGTAAAGAATAAAAGATGTACATACTTTTCTGAAGACGTTTTGTACTTCCTCTTTTTCTTGTGGTTGTTTGGACATTGACAAAAAACATAGTTCTTGGAGGTTTTGTTTAAATTGTTCAATTCTTGATACATTCTGCATACTTGATAATCACCCTCGTCGTGTTATGTAGTCAGATTTGCTGTGTGTTCCCTGATGATTACGACAAGCTAGGCTAGTCAGATAGAAATGCTCCCTTCTATATACTATAACGTCAGGCTCGCCCTATAGTATTGAGTTCGAGGGAAAAATGCTCATATTTATAACATACAGTTAATATCCTAACGCAGTTCTAAGCTTTGATAATTGGCTGTTGACAGAAATATGAACACACCAGCGAAAGCAATATGTTTTCACAGATTATGGCGACTCATATCTGTCTTGAAATGCAGTGCACTATGTTCCATCCGCAAGCACTGCAAGTGATATTTGATAGACGTTCCAGAACGTAAAAGCACAGTTGGTAGGTGACGATCCACAATGACGCGTTTTCTTTACGTCATTTCAAACGTAGATTTCAATGCAGGGCTTCGGATTTCGGTTTAACAAAAAGCTTACCTTGTGACCGTAACGCGCAAACGCTATCCTTTCCAACAATTTTTATAAGATACGAGAGAATGACGGAAGCTTTAAGAGCAAGTCTCGTATCAATAATTTCGTTGTGTTCGAGAACAGCTATTGTGACGTAACAATATCAGATAGCAACGCGCACAACAAATCTTCTAACGTCTACCTAACAAGACGCAGGTGAGCGCTTCACGAAAGCTGTTGTTACACAGGCTTCACAAAAGTTGTTAAACAGCCTTCATGGTGAGTGTTGTAAAGCAGGCCTGACGAAAATTGTTGTAAAATATTTCACGAAAAGTCTTTCAGCACACTACTGGCTTCAGGAAAAGTGTTGTAACAGGCTTCGCGGAGGGTGGTGTGACGCGACTTCACGGAAAGCGTTGTAGCACACCGTTCACGAAAGGCGTTGTAACCCAAGCTTCACTGGAAGTGTTGTAACCATGGCGAGCCCTCTCGAGCCCGGGTCCTCCCTGTCTACCATCTCGCCCTCGGGCACGCCCCAGGTGACGCCCTCGGTCAGCCGACAGTCCTCGCGTTTAACAGAAAGCGGGGAAGACTCCGCCAGTCGGAGACCTTCCAAGGTCATGTTCACGTCCACGCCGAAGAGCGAGAGGTCGCGGGGAGCAAGCAGCGAACAGCTTCGCCGGGACAGTAGTGGCAGTATGCTGTCCGACATCGACCAGCTCCGCCGAAATAACAGCACCATATCCGACCGTGAACAGCTCCACCGGGACAGCGGTGTGCTGTCCGACCGTCGGGATAGCAGTAATTTGTCGACCCAAAGTGATCAGGTACGGCGGGACAGCAGTGTACTATCCGGTCAGCTTCGTCGGGATAGCAGTAACCTGTCGACTCAAAGTGATCAGCTACGCCGTAATAGTAGTGTGCTGTCCGACCGCGATCAGCTCCGACGGGACAGCAGTGTGCTATCAAACCGCGCAGATAGCAGTGCCTTGTCGAACGAAAACGGACAGCTACGCCGAGACAGCAACGTGCTGTCCGACCAGCCCCATCGCGACAGCAGTATCATGTCAGCCCAAAGCGATCAGCCCCGCCGGGACAGCAGTGTGCTGTCCGACAACGATCAGCCCCGGAGGGATAGCAGTGTGCTGTCCGATCAGCTCCACCGGAATGACAGCATGCAGTCCGACCGGGGTCAGCTCCGCCGGGACAGCAGCTTGCTGTCCGACCAGGTCCACAGGGATAGCAGTGTGCTGTCTGGACAGCTCCGTCGGGATAGCAGTATGCTGGCTCAGCTACGGCGGGACAGCAGAACCATGTCGACTCAAAGTGACCAGCTACGTCGTGACAGCAGCACGCTGTCCGACCGCTACCCCTCCACTCTCTGTACCAACGACCTTGAAGCCTGGGACTCCCTACCAAGAGGCTACCTCACATCCTCGTCCTCCGGTCTACTGTCTCCACAGAAATCTCAAGAAAAGGGCGACGTCTTGACAAGGGAATCCACTCCGGCGTCTTCCAGAATGTTCGCAGGCTCGGCCGAGCGTAGCCGAGACACCTTCGCGAGAGATTTCCCTTCGATGCCGTCGTTACAGTCCCAGTCTTCTCACCAATCGCACGATGCTAATACTCCTCTAGCAAGGGTTTCTTCAGGGCCATCCGAGTTGACCTCTCAGGAAAAATCTAGTGATATGGACACGTCTCTTAGCAACAAAACGTCGTTTGGGTCCACAACTAAGTTGTTTTCGGCGCCGTCGCAAGAAAGCACTACTTCGAGTCTGCAGACAGTTCAGGAACCAAGTGTCGGAACTACCCCAGTCTTGAGCCCCAGAAGGAGTCACGAAAGCTCAGCAGAAGCCTTGGGATCTCCAAGATCAACGTCGAAGACTTCAACACGGGAATCGTCATCGTTGCTAGGTGGGGTCAGGCACAAGGCAACCGCGATGACGCAAGGGTCAGGCCCGAGCGGAGCCGAGTCGTCGTCGGGATTGCCGGACGACTCCGAAATCCTCCGAAGGCTGACGAACATGAACGAACGGATGTGCAACGAGAACGATCTTCTCCGGAAACAGCTGAAACTGTTCAGGCGCAACGCTGAGCTCAAACAGGTCAGACTTGGTTTATTTTATTTTTCTATTTATTTTGTTATAATCCAAGCGGCATAGCTGGAAAATTAGATAGATTTGTCTGAAATCACCAAATTTGGCACATATCTTCTGCATAGTTGTCATCTTTGTCTTCGACCATTTTCTTTGTAGTCCCTGCATTGAAATTTCTGAAATCTTTATCTGAAATACCATCTTGTAGACTTTTTGTTAAGTCTGAGTTGTGTTGGTACTTCATATACACTGCTTCAGGGAAAATTTCAGTAAAAGCTGGGGGAACCTATTTCCGTTGTTTCTGAACACAGGGTATTTAGAGATATCAAATCAATGGACGGGGTTTAATTTTTAAAATATTGCAATCATTTTCAAAACATACCACCGTCCGTCCCTAAATTCCCAGTTTTGAAGAACACCGGATATAGAATAACCCGCGAATAAAGGTGATATCAGCGTTATATTTCGAATGAAGCTTAAGCAAGTGGGTAGATTTTTCAGGTATTAGTCACTGTCTTCCAGCAGTGACTGAGAAAGCCTGTTTTCTATTACAGATATCCCTCATCAGCCTTGTGATCGCCTGGCACCAGGGCCTTATCTCCGCGGACGAGTGCGAGTCCCTCTCGGAGCTGTCGCAGCTCTCTTCCGAGGACGGCAGCGGCGGCGCCTCGGTGGTGTCGGGACGGAGACTGAGCAGGTGCCTGCAGGAACTTGCCTCCCTCCGTCCACCGCGGGACGCAGCAACGCGCCGTCGTGAGCGGGAGGCGTCAGGTCCCGAGTCCGTCTCGCAGGAGAGCTCGGAACGATCACCGAGAGACGCAGAGACACACCGTCGGGCACGGGAGGCTTCAGACCCCGATGCCGTCTCGTTGGAGAGCTCGGTCCGATCAGCGAGAGAAGCCGGCACGCGCCGTCGGGAACGGAAGGAGACACTCCCCGATCCCGTCTTGGAAGACATCTCGGTACGGTTATCGAGAGACTCGTTGACACGTCGTCGGGCCCAGGACGCATCAGGCCCCGACCCCGTCTGGTTGGAGAGCTCGGTGCGCGAGATCAAGCGGGTTCTGCACCACCTGGAGCGAACTCTGATCGACCTGGACTCGACGGTTCGCGACCACCAGTGTCTGTGGCGCGACGTGAGAAGGCAAGGAACGCTGGCTCTTCCCGCACCCGGCTCAAATGAAGGCGTTTCAGCACCCAGACTGTACATCCCACGCCCCCATGCGGAGCAACAAGGTGCTGCCGGCTTAGGGGAAGGCGTTTCAGCACTGTACACCTCGCGCCCCCATGCGGAACACCCTGGTACTGCTGTCCAGTTTGAGAAAAAGGAGGCAGCTCAACCCAACGACTCTGGTCTTGGAGGGAGCTTTTCTGAGAGGGCAACTTTTCCAGGGGGAGAACAGAAGATGGATAGCAAAGCACGAAGGACGTCCGAAACCCATGACGTCAGAGAAGCCCGGCTACTGGGGGAGGTGTGCCACCAGTTGGAACAGCGCGTGTTGGTGTCCGTCTTTCCGAGACAAAAGATCGATCCTTCCAGGTAACAAACAATCAATCAATCATTTTAGGTCATCATGATAAATCAATCAACACTGGTAACCTGTAATCCACTGAGGCCCCGCAAGGTCACGTGACCTAAGGAACTGGTCAGTCGCTCCTGATGAAGATTGCACACGGGCAGTCACAAATTCGATGCAGCATCTTTCTTGTTGGAACACACTTTAAAAGTTCTCCATGTTATCAACATTGGTTAGATTTCATGTTACATACATTATAATCGAAATTCTTTCTTTCCAATGTAACGTAGCCGTCATCATTCATTCGTTCACCCATTTACTTATTCACTCGTTCCTTTTCCCGCCCAAAGCTTCAGCCTGCGCACCATCGGCGACCTGGTGCGTCTGGAGCGTGACCCGGATGAGAAAGAGTTCCTGACCCGGAAGCTGGGGCGCGTCACGGCCACCTTGCGGCTGTACGGGTTCGACTTCCAGAGACACCCGTTCTTCATGACTGACGTCATGCTGCGCTTCGGCAAGTTCCCCACCGACTGGGACAAGTACAACTTCGTACATCAGAAAGGTACTTATAGCCGTGACTGTGTACGGTACGCGCTCAATGGGCAAGACAGAAAGCATAACATAGGTCACCGTTCGCATTGCAAATAACATATTACCAATATATTGGTTCGATGCGACTGTGATCTAAGGAATCAGCAAACGGCGGCCACAGTGGCCCCAGGTTGCCATAGTAACATGTGTTTCATCTCCAATGTTACAAGATACAGCTGTTGTGTTCTGTCTACAAGGTTACCAGGGCCCCATGCGTTCTATCTCCAAGGTTACCAAAGTACCCGTGTTCTGTCGCCCAGGTTAACATAGTTACTTGTATTCCGTCTCCTAGGTTACTACAGCTGTTGTGTTCCGTTGTTACCAATGTTGCTAAGCTACCATAACTGTTTGTCGTATGTCTCCCAGGTTACCATAGTTACCCGTGTTATGTCCCTAACGTACCATGGTTACCCGTGTTCTGTCCCCAGGTGACCATAGAAACCCGTGTTCTATCCCCAGGTTGCCATAGCTACCCGTGTTCTGTCCCCAGGCCACCATAGTAACCCGTGTTCTGTCCCCAGGTTACCATGGTTACCCGTGTTCTGCCCCCAGGTTACCATAGTTACCCGTGTTCTGTCCCCAGGTTACCATGACCCGGAGCTGCTCCGTGACACGGTGGCCCGTTTGTTTCCCGTTACCATAGTTACCCGTGTTCTGTCCCCAAGTTACCATAGTAATTTGAGTGGCCTTCAGGTCTTGTTACGTGCTGACCATTGAGTAAAAAAAAAAAAAGTAACCCGTGCTTTGTCCTTAGGTTACCATGACCCGGAGCTACTACGTGAGACCGTGGGGCGTCTGGTTCCCGTTACCATAGTTACAAGTGTTCTGTCCCCAGGTTACCATAGTAAACCGTGTTCTGCTCACAGGTTACCATGATAGTTACCCGCCGTCTGGTGCCCGTTACCATAGTTACCAATGTTCTGTCCCCAGGTTACCATAGTTACCAATGTTCTGTCCCCAGGTTACCATGACCCAGAGCTGCTTCGTGAGACGGTGGGCCGTCTGGTTCCCGTTACCATAGTTACCCGTGTTCTGCCCCCAGGTTACCATAGTTACCCGTGTTCTGCCCCCAGGTTACCATAGTAACCCGTGTTCTGTCCCCAGGTTACCATGACCCGGAGCTGCTCCGGGAGGCGGTGGGCCGTCTGGTGCCCGAGCCCTTCCGGTACGACATGCTGGTGGTGCTGGACTGTCTGCTGGCAATGGCGCGGGAGGACGGCTGCTCCATTTTCCTCTGGTGATAACAACAACAGCAATAACAAACATAACAACAATAACAACAACAGCAACAGCAATTGGCCATGGCGCGAGAGGACGGCTGCTCTATATTCCCCTGGTGACAACAACAGCAGCAATTACAATAGCCGCTGTAGTAGACAGAAACCAACAGCAACCATGTTTCCTCAAGCATTCTGTGGTCATGCTCTTATGAGTCGACCTTAAAATCGAAAGTATGCAAAATAAAGTATAGCCTCCTCGTCTCTTTAAAAGCCTCGTGTGTTTGTTTTGTTTCTAAAGAGGACTGCGAATTTGCCCTTTGTGAGTGGGAGTGGTGTGACAGGAGTGGTTGCTTTCGAACGCAGCTGGCCTTGCCTTTCCAACAAGAAACAGCACAATAACGCAAGAGCTGACCAGCTCTGTCCTGCCACTTCCTACTTGATAGGTCACCACAGCGTGTCTGTTACACCTCCAGTAACCATGGTGACAGCAGCCGTCTGGTCTCGGTAAGGGAAAAAGAGGAAGAGGAACAAAGGGAAAGAAAAAAAGAGGAAGAAGCTAAGAACAAAAAGAAAAGGAGAAAGAAGAACAAAACAAAAAAGGGGAAAAGAGGAAGAAGAACCAAAAGACGGAACGGAGAAAACAGTTGTAAGTTTACTTTCTGTGAAGGTAAATATGATCAGTAAACTAAAAATAACTAAACTTGGGCAACAGTTCGAGCTAGTCCTATGCAGGGTAATCAGCGGGGTATGCCGAATATCTAGGCGGCTGCGGTGCCAACAGTTGCCCGTAGAATCTCCCCTGTACCGATGGGAGAGTTTGGTTGTGCGTTCGCCTGAATTTCTTGATCGCCAGATGCTCGTCGAATTTCAAAGTCGTCATATCATTGTGTCCTACCCCTTCACATCCTATCAACAATAGGTCTGCACCCCTCCGAATACCCAAAATGGATCGACCTCGTGTATACGGCCTCCTTCGGTCAATACTAGTACTGACCATGACAAAAACCTAATTGATATCAGTCCTACAGAGTCGGCTGTTGTAAACGTGACATGGTAAATATTAATAAAAAAGCGTTGAAGAGGTTCATCAGTCACGTATGTTTAAGTTACTATCAATTTTCTTCGAACAATGACTGTTTTGACAATGCGTGTGAGGAGTGTGGTGAGGTGTATGTAGGTGAAACGGAAAGGTCTTTGGGGGAACGGAACATGGAACACCAAAAGTCCTTAGACTGTCTGGATAGTAAATCCGCGTTAAGCCAACACCACCTGCAGTCACGTCACTTAGTTACTACCAAGCCAATCTCGGACAATATTGAAATCATTGACCTTGAGGCACGCAAGGCCCACAGAAAGATCAAGGAGGCTATCCACATCCAGCTGGAGGGAGCAAAACTTAACCGCAACGAGGGTTGGGAGCTTCCCAAGTCCTACCTACCTCTTCTCCGCAAGGAGGCGGGGGGAGGGGGCAGATGATCTAATCAAGCCTGGTCTAGTCTCGTATTCTCTCACGAGATTGAGACTAGACCATTCTCCGCGTCCAAGATGTACTGACAGACTTCGAAAATTTGGAGGTACGTTCTCTACCTTTAATAAACAGTCATTGTTCAAAGAAAATTGATAGTAATAAAAAAGCAATCAAAGCTTTTCACTGTTACCGCCCCCGAAGTGTCAGAGGAAGTGTCAAAGTCCTCATTTAGTACTTGGTAAAAATGGCGTCCAACGCAGTTAGCCAGGTAACCGACAAATCTCACGTCTGCCAGGTGTGTTTGGAGGACTTCAAACAGCCTAAAATGCTGCCGTGTCTTCACACCTTCTGCCAGCCGTGTCTGGAGAAGCTCCTGGCCACAGAGCCGGCAGGGAAACTGGACTGTCCAACATGCCGACATGACGTGCCCCTCCCAGAAAATGGCGTTGATGGGCTGGAGTCCAACTTTATCGTTGGGGAAAGAGGCAACATTCTGGAACAACAGCCACAACAACAGCTGCAAGGGCAAAATGCTGATGCAAGAGAGGACGGAGTTCCCTGTACGGTTTGTGGATTCGGCAACTTGGCTCAGTTTTACTGTACGGAATGTACCGAATACATGTGTCAGACGTGTAACGATGTTCACTGTCAATTCAAAGCAACTACGGCACACAAAGTTGTATCAATTCAAGACCTGCAATCCAGACAAGTTGCTACGGACGACGGCCAGGTGAGAACATATTTGCGCTCACCTCAAATCACGCAGGTACGACCGGAAGTACTGCTTGGTGGAGCAAGTCTAATACCCGTCAAAGCCGTTGGGGAAGGGGGCGATGGAGACGTCTACGGAACATTCAATGCTCCAGCCTTGCTGGCTGTCACCGCGGAGGGAGAAATCATAGTGACTGACCATGACAGCAATAGCCTGCAATTTCTGGACAAAGATGGCTCCTTCAAGAAGAAGGTCGATCTGGGGTTCAGGCCGTGGTGCGTGGCGGCACTGACAAACGGTGAGCCGTTGGTGACAGGAGACAGACACAGGATTCACGTACTAGACAAACAGGGGAGGGAGTCACGTATCATCCAGGTGACAGGGGCTGCAGAGACAAGTGAAACTACTAAGGGAGTCGCTGCTGATGGTTTGGGGGGGTATCATTGTCACAATCGGGCACCAGGTTTTCGTACTCAGTCCCAGTGGTGACGTCTTTCTGAAGTTCGGGGACAAAGGTCAAGGTCAGCAACAGCTGGGTCCCTTTCTCTACGTGACCGTCAACAGCAGCAAGGAAATCATCGTCCTTGATTGGGGAAATCACAAGATTGAGATATTTGACGTCATCGGTCGTCGTCTCTACACGCTCGGGTCACATGGCTCGGGACCTGGCCAGCTGCACTACCCCTGTTCCGTCATCACGGACAGCGAGGACAACATCATCGTGGCTGACAGTTGGAACGATCGTGTTTCCGTGTTTAATAAGGACGGCACGTTTATTGGGCACGCGCTGACACGGGAGGAACACGGACTGAACCGTCCACAAGGACTGGCGATGACTCACGACGGGCGTCTGGTCGTTTCTGAATCTTCTTTTTATACCTGGTCGTTTCTGAATCTTCTTTTTATACTGGCCAGTTGAAGTATTTCCAAGTAAAGGATGGAGTCCCTTGTACGGTTTGTAAGGATATGAACTTGGCCGAGTTTTACTGTGAGGACTGCACCGAATGTCTCTGTCAGGCATGTTATTACATCCACCGTCGGTTGAAAGCGACCAAGCCCCACAAAATTCAAGACCTGCAATTCAACCGAGCTTCCACGCAGGTGCGACCGAACGCGGTGATCGGGAATGGCGATGGCAGTTTCAAACTGGTCAAAACGGTCGGGAAGTGGGGCAGTGGAGATGGACAGTTCAAGGTTCCGACTTCGCTTGCCGTCACCGCGGAGGGAGACATTGTTGTTGCTGACCGTGACGTCTGCAATTTCTGGACAAAGATGGGTCTTTCAAGGGGAAAGTCGATCTGGAGTTCAAGCCAAAATGTGTGGCGGCACTGACAAACGGTGAGCTGTTGGTGACAGGAGACGAACACAGGATTCACGTACTGGACAAAGAAGGGAAGGAGTTACGTGTCATCCAGGTGACAGGGGCTGCAAAGAAACGTAAAACTACGAAAGGCGTCGCTGTTGACGGTTTGGGACGCATCATCGTCACTATTGGGCACCAAGTTTGCGTACTCAGTTCCAGTGGTGACGTCATTATGAAGTTCGGGGACAAAGGTCAAGGTTAGCAAAAGTTTGGTTCCTTCCTCCGTGTGACCGTGAACAGCAGCGACCAAATCATCGTCAGTGACTTTGACAACCACAACGTGAAGATATTTGACATGGCCGGCCGTCATCTGTTCACGTGCGGGTCACGTGGCTACGGACCTGGTCAGCTGCATTACCCCTGTTCCGTCATCACGGACGGCGAAGACAACATCATCGTGGCTGACTATTGGAACGATCGCGTTTCCGTGTTCAGTCGGGACGGCATGTTTATCAGGCACGTGCTGACACACGAAGATCACGGACTGTTCAGTCCAACGGGACTGGCGCTGACTCTCGACGAGCATTTGGTCGTTTCTGAATTTTCTTTTTCCAACAGCCATTTGAAGGTTTTGATTATGAAATGAGCTTCTTTCAGTGTTCATCAGATGTAATCTCCTGGATAAGATTGTAGAAGTTGTGAATACAAGGAAAGTTTTATTTGCAAGTTCATGCCCGTAGGCTAATTGCCAGTACTTGGTACAAACAAGATAGGGAATATGAATGTAACAATGAACTGTGATGAATATCATCAATAATGAACTGTGATAAATATTGTTATACAAAGGGACAACTGGAATACTAGTGTTGACTATATCTAGATACAAACCCATACACCCCGTGGTGGTGGGATCACATAATGTAGCAAGTTGTAGGACAGAGCTGGAGATGCTGGTCACAATGTATGTGCCTGTGTTTGTGTTAGAATAAACAGAGCGGTGGTGTGTTTGGCTAGACCATGTGACGGTAAACATCCCGTATTACTTGCAACTAACGCCTTTCTAGCTATGCTTAATTCATCTATGGTTCATTGGCATATATTATCATTACTGCTGGTATGTTAAAATAATGACCGCTCCGTTCCAATAAGTATATCTAGCAATTGTAGCAATTAGCAATTCTATGTAATCCAAATTGTACTCGATTAAAGATTTGGGTTTAGACTCGAGCTCTTTGATTTTGAAGTTTTAACCCAAAGTGATGTACTTCCCTTTTCAATACTTTTTTTAACCATCCACACAATACTGCCGTATATTTGTGATTAAAAAGTTGGTCCATATTCAGACTTTTATTTTCTTCTTGTTGCAAAAAGTCATGAAACGCTACGATACCGGTGAAACTGGTTAGTTATATGGAAAGGACCGTTTATGAAACGGAAAACTGCACCGTCGACAGGGATCTGCGACAGGCTACTTCTGTCACAAGACAGCTGAGTTTTGTACGATTGTCCGCAAGAATGCCCCCAGTCTGCTGTCGTAGACTCGTTGTATCGACTTATAACGACTATGAGAAGCCCTTAAATTTGAGACCTGACATGAAAAATAGATGTACGAGGGGCGTGCAATTAGTAATGGTCCTGACCCATTTCCCATAGCAGGAGATTAATGAAACTTGGCACAGTTATTAGTCTTTCTCTTCATAGGAATCACCCAGAGTTATGCATTTCTCTCATCGTTTGATGCACCTCTGGACACCGATTTTGTAGGACACCCCAGGTTGGTCCTCCAACTGATGCCTCATCAATGGCACAAGAGGGACGACCAGGTCTGGGAGCTGTTTCCACAGACTTCCAGCCACGTTTGAATTCAGGATGCCAGCGTTTTACAAGGTCATATTATGGGGCATCATCACCATAAGTTTCATTTATTTCATCAAAAGTCTTCTTTGGTGTGCGTCCTTTCAAATACAAAAACCGGATCACTGCGCGACACTCAACTGGTTCCATTTCACACCTGGTCCATTTCGCACCTGACTAAGTTCAAACACCAGTAGATCAGAAACCACAATTAGTTCAGAGCTGTCTTTTGCAACATAACCCATAGAGATATGAATTATTACACATACAAAATTTCATTTAGATCAGACAACTGGAAGTGGGTCAGGACCATTACTTATTGCACGCCCCTCGTACACTACCTGTCGTGGTTATGAGTATTAGCTAGGCCTGTCTATCACGAAGTCCAAAGGTATGCCATGCTAAACTTTTGAACCTTGTTATCGACGGACGGATGATGTAATGTTGAAACCAGCAGTGCCAGTGAGATGTTTGTCCAGACCTGTGTTTGTTTATGCCACGAGCACAAAGCTAACAAGGAGACCAGTACAGATTGCCAGTTTTACAAGTGTTCTCTCAGCGGTTCGCCATGTTGAGGGTCTGTGAGAAACTCCGTGAGGCGGACGCGAAGGGCAGGAGGTACGGACTAGCCCGTGCGGAGACAGGCTACCTCCGTGCCCTGGTGGACGCCATGGCTGACATGGACAGGCTGGCGGAAGTGGAGCTGCTCAAAAGTCTGGGCGACGTGAACTTGGAGAAGGGAAGACTCGGGAAGGACGTAGGGAAGTTCAACAGGGCTTTGGCGCTTTACATAGCTGCTGTGGTCCGGTGTGACCATCGGGATCAGGGAGAAGGTATAGAACACCGATACGAATACGCGGAGAAACTTTTACAAAGGGTGTTGTCAAAGGGGTCACAGGGTAAAGAACAGCCAACAAAAGACAATGAGACGACTACACCTGCAAAGGTGGCAGCAAAGTTTCAAGACCTGGACAAGAAATGGGCTGCCGGTGGTAACACAGACTCTGTGCTGGTTGGATACGCACAGTTGTTGGTAGAGGGAATTGTAAAGGACAATAGCATGTTAGAAACAGAAGCGATGAAAAGCCTCGGTGACGTGTACCTGAAAAGAGGAACAGAAACTCTGGACACTAGAGACTTGACCAGAGCGTCTGCTCTGTACAACAAGGCACTGGCGCGGTGTCACAACGTTCAGGGGACAGTTGTCCTTGTTCATCGCTTACTGCATACGACAAAAATCAGGCAGGACATAACCATACAAAACATCAAGGTGAGTGAACTATGCAGACATTGAACGGAAAATCATGAAACAGAAGTATTTAGTTGGTAAGTTTTCCAGTAGAACGATAGTAACTTATTTCATGATCATTGACATGGCAGCTCATTGTTTTTCTTGTACCTACAAGGTTATGATTTCGTTTCGTGTGTTCTGTATTTTTAGGAAAAAATAGTGAGTGTATTTTCACCATGTTTGTTCTGGCTTGTCGAAGGACGACATGACGACAATCAAGAATCCATTCAATTATTCCTATACCAAGAGCCAGTCATCACATTTACAACATACACACGAAAAAATTATGCGTTTGAAAACTCGATCTCACAGCAGTTTATTATTCATGACTTGTTAACGTAGAGGTCAGCACGTACGCAGCGACAACATGACGTCAGAGGGCGGAAGGACCACGTCTTTCCCTCCTCAGCTACTCCCTCTAGCGACGTCATCGATGACGGCACGAGCCGTCTGCACAGGTAGGTACAGGGAAGGCTGGTTATTTCTGATTTGATTTTGACTATCTTTGTATCAGGTATCTACAGACTGTTACATGTATATGAATTGAAGAATAATCATAAAATAGACATTTTATTATTCCTTATCAGTGCCCCGGAACTGCAGAAAGCTGAAAACGCGATACGAGTTGACGATGACAAGTTAGTGTCACTCATTTCTTTTTTGGTTTTTCATAAGTGTTTGAAATGAAATGATCCTTTGATATAAGTTCTTATCATTGTAACTTGTTAAAAAGATTGTAATTGTAGGAGTTGAACCTTAACGCTTTAAATCAAGCTTTATCATATGATAAAAATATGCGAAGATAACACAAAATCTGTTTGTCGAATCTGTTTTTTGGGCAGGTGTCATAGTGGGAAGGAAAATGTAAGGATTGTAGGATTCGGACCCGTTCGTAAACTACTCCCAAAAATCTTAACTTACAATTATCACCAGTTAATCCAATTAGTCTAAATGACTTGTGCATAATATACATTAACCCATTTAGGACATGTGATTCATGACAACCTTATTTTTCTTTACAGAAGAACAACAGGACAAGTTTCAAACGCAACACAGGGCGACGGGGACAGGTTTGAAATTTTACATTAGTGTGAAAAAAGAACGCAATGCCCATTTCTACCTTGCCAAACAGCAGTAAGCAAAGTGTCACTAATGAAAAGTACTGGATAGTAGTTGAAACGTCTGACCGGTTCTAAAATCATATCCAGTTGCTCGAGTAACTACTTTTGGCGTAGCAGTAAACAAAGTTTAAGAATGCTAGAATTTTAAAACTGTTATCAGTACATGATCTCATAGTAATGAAAAATAGTTCCCCTTTACTTCAGTAGCGTTTTACCACCAGAATAGATGAAATTCGTACTAATAAATCATTTTGTAGAGTTTTAAATTTTGTGTTACTTTGTGAATGGTATGCATTTCGTTGTTACAGAACATATGAAGAACATCTACAGGAGGGCTGCAATGCCATGAAAAGTGGAGACCTGGACACAGCAGAACAAAGCTTTGCAGCTGCGCTTAAGACCGTTCATGTTAAAGGTAAGACTTACATAAATTATCATCAATTAGTCAAATTAGTCTACCATGCCTCTAGTTCTGAAGATCCTCCGTATTATATCAATGATGTAAACAGGGTCCTCATTTGTATCGGTACCAAAAACATCCAAATTGTGCTGCATGTTCACACTCAAAAGGCTACAGACAAGAGAATAAGAATACAACATTACGATCATCATGATTTGTAACATTTGTTACAGGTCAACACAGGAAGGAGGCAGAGCCCCTGTACAAGCTGGGCGAAGTCTATCTGAAGAGAGGAATCCAGTCAAAGGACGGAGGCGACTTCACCAAGGCTGCAGCACTCTGTAATGCAGCACTGGTAAGGTCAAGGAGAGAAGACATAGGGGAAAGAATTCAGAAAATAACTCAAGTATTTGTCAAGGAAGTCCTGAAGATGGAACAGAAGGTAGACAGTGATGATACAGAGAAATACAAATTGAGTTTGAAGGCTGATAGGGACTACGTAGAAAAAGAGATCAAAAGAATTGAACAAGAGGTAGATCCATATAGTGTTGATGAGAATGACCCTAAGATAAAAGAAGTGGAGATGCAGAGAGTGGAAGCAATTAAAGCATTGTTTCAGACACTTGTTGATCAGCGTAAAACGTTCATAGCTGGCCTTGTAGATGAATGCATGGAGGTAATGGGTCCCCCTCCCTGTAAGTACGCAATGATAGGTTTGGGTTCACAAGCCACAGGGTTGGTAACTCCATACTCTGATCTGGAGTTTGCCATTTTAGTAGAGGAGGAAACCGAACATAACGTTAGTTATTTCCGCAATCTTACTCATTATTTGCATCTCAAAGTGATAAATCTGGGAGAAACCATTTTCCCGGCCATGGGGATTAAGTCTCTGAATGATTTCTACTCAAACGACCCACTGGACAGCTGGTTTTATGACTCAGTAACACCGCGCGGTTTTGCGTTCGATGGAGCCATGCCGCATGCATGCAAGACTCCATTGGGCAGAGGTAGAAATAACACAGTATCAAGTGAACTTATTCACACTCCAAGCAACATGACCAACATCCTAAAAGACGACCTTACGTACCATTTAAAGAAAGGCTACCACCTTGCTAGTGTACTTGGAAATGTGTCCTTTATCGCAGGAGATCAGGGCTTGGTCGATGAGTACAGGTCGTTATGGACTCAGCAACTGGAAGAAAACGACCGGACAGTTCATTTGTTAATGGCAGATATTGTGCTGAGTGACAATGTACCACTGTTTCAGACCCAGGTTCTTACTGCGAGGCTGCTGAATGTAAAAAAGGAAATATATCGATTTTCGAGTCTTGCAGTGTCCTATTGGGCGCTACTTTATGGCATAGAACCGACCACAATCTGGGAGACTATTCAGAACCTAAGAGACAGTGGAGTCGTCAGTAGTGAGAACGCACATCACTTGATGGTGCTGGTCAGTATCTCAGCAGAACTGAGGCGGCGGACATACATGAATAACCGTGGGCAGGTGGAGAACATGTCAATCTTATCGTCAATATCGTCCGATACGGGCATTGGGGAGAAATTACGGAAAGTGTTTTACATCTCAAATACAAAGCAGCTCATGAGGTACTATTACACAGAGAGACCCCTGAAGCACTTTATTTCACATCTGGCCAATTCTCAGCACTTGGAAAAGCCACCGATCTTCTTTGACAATTCTTCAAAACTGCAAGCAGAGGTATATAAAAGTCTGTGCGATTTTCACCATTTCTTGACATGCACAGAGCAAACACTGCACAATTATCTATCGAAACATGGTGACAACACTACACATAGTGATGTTGCCGACTCACTTAACAACTTGGGTATGGCTTGGACGAACCTTGGTGATCATAGACAGGCAGTCAACTATCGTCGACAGACACTACAGATGAAGCGGAGTATCTATGGTGAGGACACGGCGCATCCTGACATCGCCGACTCACTTAACAACTTGGGTGCCGCCTGGAGTGAGCTTGGTGATAACAGAAATGCGGTCAGCTATTTTGAACAGTCACTACAGATGAACCGGAGTATCTATGGTGAGGACACTGCACATCCTTGCATCGCCATCTCAATTAACAACTTGGGTACCGCCTGGAAAACCCTTGGGGATCACAGAAAGGCGACCAGCTATTATGAGCAGGCACTACAGATGAACCGGAGTTTCTTTGGTGAGGACACTGCACATCCTGACATCGCCGCCTCACTTAATAACTTGGGCGGAGCCTGGTACGACCTTTTTGATTACAGAAAGGCGGTCAGCTATCATGAACAGGCACTACAGATGAGGCGGACTATCTATGGTGAGAACACTGCACATCCTGATATCGCCGGCTCACTTAACAACTTGGGTAACGCCTGGAGTGACCTTGGGAATCAACGAAAGGCGGTCATCTATTATGAACAGTCACGTCAGATGATGCGGCGTATCTATGGTGAGGAAACTGCACATCCTGACATCGTGAAATCGCTTAATAACTTGGGTACCGCCTGGACAAAGCTTGGCAACTGTAAAAAGGCTGTTACCTATCATGAACATGTACTACAGATGGAAAAGATTGTTTATGGTGAGAACACTGCACATCCTATCATCGCCAGCTCACTTAACAACTTGGGTATCGCCTGGAGAAAACTTGGTGATAACAGAAAGGCGGTCAGCTATGATGAACAGTCACTACGGATGAGGCAGAGTGTCTATGGTGAGAACACTGCACATCCTGACATCGCCGCCTCACTTCACAACTTAGGTAACGGATGGGTAAACCTTGGTGATTACAGAAAGGCGGTCAGCTATCATGAACAGGCACTACAGATGACACGGAGTATCTTTTGTGAGGACACTGCACATCCTGACATCGCCAGATCACTTAACAGCTTAGGTATCGACTGGAGAAAACTTGGTGATCACAGGAAGGCTGTCAACTATCATGAACAGGCACTACAGATGGTGCGGAGTATCTTTGGTGAGGACACTGCACATCCTGACATCGCCGACTCACTTCACAACTTGGGTAAATCCTGGGGAGACCTTGGTGATTACAGAAAGGCCGCAAGCTATATTGAGCAAGCACTTCAGATGAGGCGGAGAATCCATGGCGAAGACACAGAACATCCTGACATCGACGTCTCACTTAAGACTTTGCGCATTCTTAGATACATCTTAGTGATTACAGACATACACACAGCATTGATAGAATAAAGGAACAGTATAAGAGCCTCAAATAAGTACAAAATGCAATTAGAACAAAATGCCCCGTACATAATAGCTCTACATGGACTTCTCTACCGTTAAGTTGAGGTCACATTTCACCGGTGCTCGTCAGGGATGTAGCCCCGGTCGGGCCCAGAAGCCACAATTTTGTCCGAGTGAATTGAACGGATACTGGGGTACTCCTTGGTGTACTCACCGGTGCTAGGTCACGGCGTCTATTTGTTACCGAGTCCTGGGTTGAACAAACAAACTCTGGAACGTCTGAAAAGAGACGATGCAACACGATAAAGGAATTCAAAAGTAAACTGCAGGCACAATGGAATAACGATTGATTTTATTTCTAGCGATCCTTACCCGAAGATAGGAACTTACGTAATTGATATTGTACAAGTAATTGTGCTAATTTGTCTTAAAGTTAACAGTTGTGTTTTTACTGTTCCCAGGAACTTCTGAAAAATAGGGCTCAGTAACGACCTGAGAATGTATCTCCTGGCTAGATTAAATAAATGAAATTGTATAACCCGAACGGTGTGGTGCAACACAATATATCTCTCTGCCGTAAACTAGTTAACACTTAAATTTGTTTGTTTTAGATAATGTGCTCAACGGAGTTTTCTTTTTGCCTTCGTTGGCGCTACACGTACATTCCGTGTGTGTTTTAGACGTGTTCACCACGTTTATTTCTACACATTTGAGCTTTACCTTGACAACAGGAGGGCAGTATTGCGCATGCCCAAACTCAATAATAAAATGGTAGGGGTCTGAATCAGCTAGGGTATGTGGGCTGCTTTCACTATACAGTCTTTTGTAAAGATATCAGATTATATAGGCTTCATAGAAAATTCGGCGTCATCACATGGGCACTATGATGGGATGACGAGGAAACAGTTGTTTTATTTTACTGAAATTTAGCTGCTGTGAAGGGTGTCGTTGTACAGGCTTTCGTTGTGATTGCCACTGTTTTCTTTGATCTTCACTGCTGTACGATTTATACGATGACCAGTTTGCTTTGTGAAGAGAATTTAGAAAGAATGTGATTTAGGTTAAGAAGTTAGAAAGTAAGCAGGTCACTTTGTAAAAAGATTTCTATATATGAACAGGTCTTGAATATGTCAGCTGAGGTACTGTGTCACTATATTTCTGTTATGTGAATAAACAAGGTCATCAACTTATTAGTGGCGTGAATTGACATTTAAACGAGTATATATATATAAGTTAAAAGTGGGCTTTGTGTCTGCTGTTTAGCTTATGTAACGTTATATATCTTAAAATTTGTAGCTAGTATATTACTTTTAATTGTAAATCATACTGCAGTTCATCCACGGAAGGCTGCCACTGCATGTTGTGCAAACCTCTTCGTAATAAAACATTCATTTACAAAAATTCCTTTATTAGATATTTCAGTGGATTGTTTTTGAATGAAATGACACATAATTCCCTTTTTATTTTACACCACAATACAATACAGGTGAAACATATCGTAGGTCACAACATACAAATACATGATATTACAAATAACCTTAACTGACACCACAAAGGAACTGTATCTCTCTGGACTAGAACAAGTCTCTTCTGAGAACCCTGTATGCAAATCAGCTCGATCCCTTGTGGCAGAGTGCTTGACCTTCGTTTCTCTGACCCCTACCCATCTACTAAATATCACCAGGATCCATCAAAGTCTTCTCGAGTTATGCTGCTCACACATACACACAATCACACACACATACGCGCACACACACATACATACACACACACACACACACACACACACACACACACACACACACACACACACACACACACACACATAAGAGAACAGGAACACCTGGCCATTTTGACCTTTTTTACCACAGTTTAGTGGTTCCTTATCTTCCGGATTTTATCGGTCCCCTTATCAGTGGTCTAGGCAGCTTTGACTGTACTGCATAGGATCATATCCTTATTATATATAATGGATCACAACGGTGTAAGATATCTAAATACGTTTTACACTCAAGAATTTACTGTTTGTATACAAAACGCTGGGTCACCTATTTCCACCCTATTTCCGCGGGATAACCTATATCCGTTGTTTTTTAAACATAGTATAAGTCGACGAATGGTAGTTTTAAGCTCCAACATTCTAAAAAGATATGTTGAAAATATTGCAATATGAAATCACCGTCCATCGATATGATATCCCTACGTAACTTTTTGTTAAAGCCACGGATATAGGATACCTGTCGGATAAAGGTGAAGTGGCGCTACATTTACATGCCAAGGTATACTTTCTAGTCATGATACATGTGTAGGGAATAAAGTACATTTTCTTTTAGAATGCCCACTGTACACCGAGATGCGCAAATATCTCATAAGTACAATACAACTAGATAATAAATATGCGTGTTTAAGCAAGGACGAAATGTTTAACTACATTATGTCGACTAATAAATAGAACGTACTGGAAAAGCTCTGTACATTTGTTTACACAAGTTTCAAAAAGAGTAAAGAGACTATGTAGATTTTAGATGATATAAGATGTAACCTGTTTCACGTATACTTAAGTTATCCATGCCAACTCAATGCATTTATCCCATGTTGGGCAGGAATATGCAATAAAGATCATTGTTATTGCCATTGATAAGGCACTACGGCTAATTTGCCCAGAAAAGCCACAAGGATCACGAGCAGGGAGGACATGCCAATAGCGGGTCCGGCATTGGCTTGCGTCATTTCGGGCTGTCCACGTGTGGTGCTACTCGACCCGCCCGAGTCAGCACTTGTGCTCCCCTGAACACTGTTAGCTGTTGGAGTGGCATCTGGTGGAGACGTCGCTGTCTGCGCACACACCATTTCAGCGACGCTCACGTTTTGGAGCAAGCTTTTGTCTGCAAGGCTAGCGGGCCCTGCACATATGATCTGGCTTTCAAACGCGTGAGACCCATTCATCTTTTGCTTAAAGGGAGCCATCCTACAGTCACACTGCCACGGGTTGTCGCTGATTATGGCAGATGCAAAGGAGGCCAGTTTGTCGTATGCTGTGGCTGGTAGGGTCTCCATACGGTTTTCTCCCATCTCGACGGACGACCACCACGTAATTGTCGGGAACGCTCCAACTGGAAAAGCGCCGCTGATGCTGTTTTTCGACAATAAAATATACTGGATCTGGTACTGATTCACGAAGGTGCCATCCGGAATGGTGCTGATCTTGTTCTCCGACATTGACAAGAGTTTGAGCCTTCCATTGTGGTAGAAGGTGCGGGATTCGATGCTGGTGATTTTGTTAGAATCCAGAGTGAGGGTTTCTAAACTGTAGAGCCCGTTAAACATGTCCGAACTGAGGCTGGTCAGGAGGTTCTGATGAAGGTTTAAGACCTTCAGGTTGCCGAGTAGCGCGAACGGGTTCCCTTGGATGGATGATATCGAGCAACCGTTGAGGTACAAGTTCACCAGGTTACCCAGCCCAGCAAACATGGTGCCGACCAGGCTCTCGAAGTAGTTTATGCTCAGAGCCAAGGTCTCCAGATTGTCGAGTCCCGCGAAGGCGTCAACCGCGAGGGAGTTGATGCGGTTTCTGAACAGCTCAAGCCGACGTAAGTTTGTCAGGTTGGCGAATGTTCTACTGTCGATGCGTGACAACGAGTTATCGCTAAGATCTAGGTATTCGAGGCTCCCGTAGCGGGAAAAGTTGTCCCGGTGGACGGCTTCCATCCAGTTCTGGTCCAGGAGGAGGGCGGTGATGTTGGAGGGCAGGTCCTGCGGGACGCCGGTGAGCTGCTCGTTACTGCGGCAAACGCAGGCTGGTGTCGTTGCACAAGAACTGCTTACTGTGATAAATGATAAATATAACGTTCATAGATTCGAAAACAATGTCATTAGGTTGGTAGGTTGTAGGATAGCAGTAATCTCCAAGCAGATTCCTCCGGTGGCATAAAACAGTTACATAAGCTGAAGTCCTTCCCCAGCTTATGTTACTGGTTTATGCCACCGGAGGGAATCTGCTTGGAGATTAGGATAGCAGAGGTTTCGTTTATACAACTATTTAAGCTGACGTTTCTATGCCAATCAGGCATGTTCTTTAGAGCTTCTATGTGGAGTTCCGATTCTCGTTGCTATATGTAGCCGATGTAGGTGGCGCTTTTGCGGCGAGAACACAAATCCAGTTATGAACCACGACGAGAGGGGATAAAAATGTAGCCACGTTTGGGATTGTGTTCTTTCCGCATAGCGCCACCTACATCAGCAACATAAAGCTGCAATAAACAGAATTTTCGTTAGAAGCTCTCAGGAAGATGTCTGAAACGTCAGCTAATATATAACCGACATCTATCGCACGGTAGGAATTTGGAGCCGCATAGTTAGTTCATAACTTTTATTCTGCCTGCTAATTATATAAGAGACTTACTCAGATATCTTACTGACTGTGGCGATAGACTTCGGTTAGCTTAGAAATGAGAGCACTCTTCTATATATTATATTATATCATATCACATTTAAGAATTTCGCAACAAATTCATATATTTCTAACATGTATGCACCTGGTAGTATGCTGCTGCAGGCTGCAGTTGCCGGCCTGCTCTCTTTCAGGACGATTAGCAGCAGGATCATCACTCTTCTCATGCCGCTGTACATGTTTCCTAATAATGAAGAGGGTTTAGACAATGGCTTACTAATTCTTTTCCACCTCAAAATAACCCAATCAGGGCCATTGTTGCGGAAAAGCTCAATAAATAGATCAATGTATTCCCTAATTTCATGTTATTCTAGTTATATCAAACGTAATACATGTATATCATATCCTCCGCAAACATTTTAATTGCGGGAATATTGGTCACGTACGTGGCAAAACCCCATGTACACGCAAATACATTGTTTAGTGAAACTCCCCTCCCCCTTTCTGGCGGTTTTCAGGTCAACCATTCATAATTTATGTCCGATATGATCAGGTCAGTCACAGCACACACTGTAGACAGGTCGCCAGTTCAACCAGTTTGGTAATAAGGATTTTATGTACAGACGCCCCCCCCCCCCACTTTTTTCAAACAAAAAAATACGTATTTTTATTGCTGGACCTGTTCGTAGAAATATATGCAAATCCTAGACGTTCAGTAGTCCCATGAGATGTATTAAAATTTCATGACACATGTGTTGCTATGGCAAACTGGACATGACAGTATCCCTGCACGCGATGGTTCTGAATGTAGACCACGGGCAGTTAAAAAAGGTCACATTTCACAAAGGGGAACGAAAAAACTACGACAAAAATGGCATGCTTTGTGCATATTTATCGGCAAAAACTTTGTCTTTTCGGGCCCACGGTAGGAAATGTGACGTAGGTCTAAGCGAGGTGTCAATGCCCTCTGTGGCAACAATCCCCCGCAGCACTCTTCAGCCTTGGCATTTTGGCTTATCGCGTCTCTACGGAAATTACAAAGCAGTGGCGATCAAAACACTTACATATAACGATAAGAAAGCAAGACATACATGGGTTAAACAAAAATGAAAAGCCATGTAGAATTCAAAGGAGGTTATGTGAAGTGTTTGGTCAAACTTTCAATAATTTGACGACAGCGAATTGAGGACATTGCCGTGTAGTCCAAAACTTCAGTTTTTCAATGTTTTGACAGAAAAAAAAGATTTCGCAGTACCTTGTCGGGGGAAGTCAGTTCAATTATAACCTGGCTAAATATCATATCATACCGTACGATAAGAAAAAAACAACAACAATTGGTACGAAGTGTTTGACCTCACGCGACGGAAGGTCATTGTCCCTGAAAGTAGGGCACGAGCCATGTTGGATTTACACTTGTTCGTATCCTTAGTAAATGCTATTTTACTGTTCTCAGCTTTGTGAGAGTTGTTTGGTATTTCGTCTGTCCATTCTTGAATTTAGTCAACAAACCGCTAATATAATGAAGGTTTGAGTAGCGAGGAAGTCCTCACAAAATGATAAAATCTGTTGACCTTGCTTTAAGTGCTAATGACATAGTCCGAAGTACTATCTGCACATCCAGGTCAGTAGTGCTTGCTGAGGCAAAATTTGAGGTACATGTATGCAGAGTACAGGTGTTTCAAATGCAGTTTGACCCGAGCAGTAAGAATTCTGTTTAATTACTTGGTAAACACCTGTTTACCATGACAATTTTCGTCATGTTCTGGAGGCTCTAGTTATTAAATACGGCGAAGTGGGCTATAGCATGCATTTTGATTTTTTTTCGTACAGCTTTCTATCAGGCTGTGACAGGACCGAAGGAGGATCTTAAAATCAACTTAAATCAAAGAGCTATTTTGTGACAGGACAGCCACAGTTTTGCAGGACAAACATGCCCACGTATGACCTCAGATGGCATATGACGATCGCTGTCTATCCACGACCTGGCTCACAGTCATAGTCATGGGCAGTATTGTTAAAAACATATGATACACACCGTCAGTTGTTGAATCTTCAAGATCTTCAGAGTGGCTAATCACGACCGACACCCAAACAGAACACGATGCTTTAGTGGCACCCTAAGTGTTTTAATGCGATTACAAAAGCGAGGACGACGCAGCTTAACTGAATTGCCTTGAACAGATCTCTTAAGAGAAACCTGTATGCAAATCGTATTTATCCCCAGGGGCTGAGTGCCCTATTTTCTGACAGCAGGTGTCGGTAGACGCAAGAAGGTCATCGAAGGTCATCGCAAAACAGGTTTGTGTGTGTGTGTGTGTGGGGGGGGGGGGTGGCTGCGGGTGGTTGTCACCAGCAACAAAGGCCACGATGGTTTAATTTCTTGCCAGTCTTGGGTTAATCTTTTTTTTTTTGGGAGGTGTTGCTTAAATGTTAACTAAAACGGGTACCTTGGGTTCAGATCAGTTTAGTTCCCTTTATTCAAACTGCCGGTCTTCGCCGCTCTTCCCAGAGGTCCAGTGGAGGAGGGGGGGGGGGGGGCACGGGAAAAAAATCAATAGATATCACAAGTATCATATCACCTGGATGTTGTAACATTCATATACGTACTAAAAGTCTTACAACGCCCCCTATCTTGTCGTGTAAACACTGTAGTACTTCGCTGTAGCAACCTACTGCGTGTAGTCTCTACCAGGCTCCATATTAGGGCTGCGCCACTATTGTATAGTGATTGTTATGGTGGTTCGGACCACCACCCACGTGTATAGTGGTAGGGTCCGCTAGTGGTTACGTCACGCATGACGTGTGCCTGTTGTTCACTATCATGGGTTCCAGTTAGATGTTGCCAATAGACCATGTCTCCCGACTATGCGTCCACTGTCATCCTTGAGTCGTCACCGCACGAGTTCCCTATTGGCGCTGGGTTACAGCGTACCAGTACAAAACCGGGTTTTTCTAAAAAGAAATAGGTGGACCGGATGTTGGACCTATTAGGAATCAACAGATTATTTGATCAGGCATTCACAAGCTTTGGCGCTTGCAAGTGGAAGAAAATAACAAGAGTGAAGTAGGGTATAGTTTATAGTCATTTCTACCAAGTTTTACAGTCAATCGTACAGGTGCAGTTAGCGTTGTAGGATTTTAAAACGCCGGTGTAAGTCTAATACTCCACCAAACAGATTTATTTGTAGTGAAATGGACGATTGGTATGAGTCATACTGAATCAGGTCCAGGTTCAGGTCCGAACCTAGGCCTGGACCTGATCCTTTGTAGCCTGGTATCCAGCCGTAATATAGCTTCCG
>NC_049985.1:320127-342977 GCF_000003815.2 Branchiostoma floridae | reverse complement strand
ACATGTCCCTGCAAAATCAGCAGAAATGGGCCAAATAGACAGATAACATGCCAGGTACAATCCACATGTCACCATCTGTGCCGTTTGACTCCTCCCGGTATGCTTTCTGTCTATTTGGCTAATTTTTACCGTTTTTCCACCTCCCTTGCAACCTTGGTCTCCTGTAGACAGCACACATTCACTCTCTCCCTTGCAAGTAGTTCATCCAGCTCCTGTCGCTTGCTGACCTGCGTGAGTCCTCTGACATTCAAAGTGGCAATTTGGATCTTGAAACGGATGAACTGGACAGACATTTTCATGGTGGAAGCTCATAGCCATAATTGGTTGATATAATTAGCTAGATTGATTACTGGATCGTATATATTGTGATCAAGTTATTGTGATTAATTACTAGATCGTCACCTGCAAAGCCGACACCTGTGAATTCTCTTTCCCTCTTTCAGAACCACAGACAACACAGAGCCACGTATTATCACCAGTAACTCGTCCAGTATCTGTCGCTTGGTCTTGTAAAGCCCATTGACACTTGGGGTTGCTGTCGGACGTCGGTACGGTTGGTTTGGGACAGGAAAGAATCGCAGAGGATACACTTGAGACTACATTAGCCCAGAGGCCCGGTGGGCGTCACTCCACCGTCAACGATTTTTTGCACAGGTAGGAATATTTTTTCTGTACAAATTCTAGGTGACAGAATGAAGCTGGATTCTGTGAACAGGGTTTGAAAAGCATGCTATTTCCTCCCGATTAGACATAAAAAACCCTGAACCTAAACCTTACTCTCGGGGAATTCTTCTGGTATTCAAAATGGCGATACGTGAGAAAGTTACCACAATCCTGTTCTCTGTGTTCGGGGAAAAAATAAATGTTCATGACAAGGTGAGTTATAGATTGTTGATGGAGTAAGTCATACACGATGTAATACAGCCATGTCGTATCCGTAAATAGTTTCTTTAGGCTGTCAATTATTCATATAGTACTGAAGTTCTTTAGGTACAACCAGGGAGTACTTACTTCCAACGTTTCGGTAGCAGCGAGAATCGTATCCAGCCATTCTACCCTGATGATGGTGTCTGACAGACACCGAAACGTTGGAAGTAAGTACTCCTGGTTGTGCTTAATGAACCCTACTATAAGCAATGTTTTACTAACTTTTAGTTTGGCTGAAAATAGTTTGACATGTTTATTACGACGTAGTTAGGTCAGATGGAACCTCAAGCAACAACGACGTACTTCAGGAAGTTAAGTCGAATTATTTTGGAGCCAGTTGTGCGAATTACGTCGTAGTTCGCAAAAGTACGTTATGAATTGTAAAACTACGTCGTAGTTGGCTGAAGTACGTCGTATACTTGTGTAATACTATGTAATCTGGTTGTCTCATCTGTAAAGATTTTAACTTAAATATGTAATACAGTACCCTTGAGTGCTATTATGCACTGTAACTGTAAAGTTACCACCAATGAATAAACAAAAACAAAAATTAGGCCTAGGAAAGTATGCTGCGTTTTCTATTCCAGTCATTAAAAAACTTGGGGTCGGTAGGTAGGGATCATCTTTTTTTCTTGTAATCTTTTTAGGCTGGCCAAACCTTTAGTGTGACTTGTTACAATGCAGTTGAACAAAGACAAAGTAAACTGAAATACATGAGGACACTAAGTGTCTTTCAATGTCAAACTTGAATGTTGTGCATAATAGATGCATTCATCCTTCACTAGATAGGACAAGCAGTGTTTTTACTTCATTAGGAAGCAGGCTGAAAAATTCTAACTGGAAGCTATGTGACTCCACTGCCCACCCCCCCAAAAAGTCTAGGGTCGGCAGTTTTTTTCTAGGGTAGGCAGGGAAACAGGAAACACAACATTTTCCCTAGGGTTTAATGGTAATAGTCTTTATTGCACATTCATGCCCTATCGGGCTAAGTACAGGCATATAGATACAAAAGGTCGTAATACAGTACACGTGGTTTCTAGGACTAATCTAAAACATGGCTTCTAAAAAATTCTAATACATTTGTTTGGCTTCTTCTCGTTGCTTCGTAATGTTAAAAATGTAGCTTGAGATGTGTTTGTATAATATCGTTTGATCAAAACTCTTAAGCTTAAGAAAAATGAATTTTTCAACACTAGACAAAGATTCAAAGTGAGAGAACTTTCCTATAACATTACTAAAAAGAATATTTCTATATCGTTACTATATAAACTACAATCTGATAAAATGTGGGATTCATCTTCAACCTTGTTCAGGTTACAGAAATGACAGATTCTTTGCTCCAGAGGTGTGCGACTAATGCTATGATACCCATATCAATTTTCAGATGTCACTGAGTACTTGTAGGCTTCCCAGCGGAAGAGGCTATGACGTAATCGAGATAGACAACCTGCGATGCCGCACCGAGATCGGCATCAGCCAGCACGAGATCGGGAAAAAACAGGAAGTCGTCATCAGTTTGCGCCTGGGTTGTGACGTGCGCAAGGCAGGAAAAAGTGGTGACGTCAGCAATTCCGTGAACTACACGGGTGTTTGCCAAAACATCATTAGTTACGTGGAGTCAACGTCATTTGACTTGGTGGAGAAATTAGCGACTGATGTGGCCAGAATCTGCACTGCTCTCTACAAGGTACGTTTTATGTAACTAATGTACATGTTAATCTAAACATCATTAATGACAAAAAATGAAAATTTCAACTATTGCTTATTATTGCCCTGACTGTCTGTGAATTAGCATGCAGCATGATGTAGAAGCGATTCATGGATCATTGTGGAATTTAGTATGTGGTTAGCTCTTGATATAAAAAAATGATAAGATTTGGGCCCCCCTGGCCGCTTTCTTTGGCACTGCAGTAGAACGCTTGTATCTCATTTTACATATGCCTTTTTGTCGGGGTAGAATAAAAAAACATATTTTGCAGAGTGAGTCCGAAGACTCGACTGTCTTTTGAGAAAACTTGCCGAAACGGAATGAGGTCAAAGTAAAACTCTCCCTCCAAAGTAAAACTTGCCTACCGGCCAGGGGTGCCGTGTTTCGAGCCTAACTGCCACAAACAAGTCTACCAAAGTAAACTATCATCCAACATAATACTTTCATTTCAATATGTCCAGGCCCCGTGCATCCAAGTGCGAGTCCGCAAGCCACAGGCCCTGCGCTTCGCCGACCCAGTCGGTGTCCTGATCGAGAGAACACCATAGGATTTCAACGACAGCCTGGTCCACCTCTCCCTCGGGTCAAACATCGAGCCGAGGAAGAACCTTAGAGATGCCCTCGCCTTGCTGAGGAAGAAAGTCCTGGTGCTGAAGGTGTCTTCGCCGTTCCTTACACCGCCTCAGCTTAAAACCGACCAGCCTGATTTCATCAACATGGCCGTGAAGATCCTGACGGAAATGACGCCGACAAGCCTCAAAACCTTCCTCTATGGGATAGAAAAGTCGCTACTGCGCGTGCGCGACCCCAACAAGCATGGCCTCCACACAATCGACCTTGACATCTCCCTCTGGGGGTCAGAGGTGCTGGAATATAGCGTAGTCGATAAGGAAGAGGAATTCGATCACGAGTGTAACGGCTTCGCCTCAGAGGCGTCGCCAAAAAAAGTGCCCGACGCTGACATCCTTCGGTTCGCTCATGTGGCTGTGCCATTGGCTGAAATCTCTCCCAACATGAAGCATCCCACCAATGGCAGCACGCTAGCCGCGGTTGCCATGGAGATAACGGGTCGGGAGGACTATCTTGATACATTCCCCATCGTGGTACTCTCCCGTTAGATAGTACGTAGTTCGGGTATAAAGTAACGTGTCCTTGTACTTGACAAAGCCGTATTAGGCCATGTTGATTTAATTACATGGATGACATCCACGTGCGCATTAATTTTCGGCCGTTTCCAAAAATAAAACAAAAAGTTTTCAACCATACAGTATACTGTAAATCGTAAGCAAATATATGCCGAAGATGGCAAAATCAATTATCGAAAAACGCATACTAACGTCATGAATATTCCAAGGTCAAAGAAGATATGAAAGAAGAATCTACTGTTCTGTTGTCATTTCTTCAACCTTCCAACCAATTTCATAATGAAGGCAACTTTCTTGGTCAAACTTTTTATTCGTACGCTCGCATCAGTTTTAGTTGCCCAATGGATGTCATTCATATAATCAAATAAACACGGCCTTATAGAGATTCTTCCGTGCATGTAAGCGAGGTTGAAACTGTGGTAAATGGTAGAGGATAACGTCAATTTTGTGTTTGTTCGGGTGAGTTGAATATTGCGCCAGCTGCAATATGATGAATTCCGCTGGGGGTGAAATAAAAGTGGCCTTTGCAAAGAGTAGGGAAACTTTAGCTCATTTCCATATACTTGTACATTGTACCACTATGAACTTTAAAAACACATTCAGTTCCTGTACCTTGCTTCAAAACATAGTTTCATTGAAGTGGTTTGTACCAAAGTGCTGTATTGTCTAAAAAAAAAAGATAAATGGGCCATAAAACTTTAAAACCATTGTATCTGTACCTATCTAAAAGTCATTGTATCCATACCTGTACAGCCAGTATAACCGTCCTTCGGCATAACACACCTATTTTTATGTATCTTACAGTATAGGCAGTAAAACCGCCCTTTGGCATAATGCACCAGCTTCTGTATCCGCATAGCCTACCAACCTTTAAGTTTAACACACCAGCTTCCGTATCTGTATAGCCAGTATAATCGCTTTTTGGCAAAAAATACCTGGTCCAGATTCACCCGAAACACAGAGGACCATCACACAGTCACATTGTGCTCATATTTTTTTAATGCAACAAACTAGTGACAACGATCTCAACAAAGCTTTCCAAAAATACTTCCGAACTTATCTTGGTAAACACAAAACTTGCACGAAGAGGAATGACTTGGATAAGCATGAGGGTAGTCTGAGTCTTTATGTCGTCAAATATACAACTTTTACTTTTTCTTCTCGAAAATCAGGACCTATAGGGGACAGTCTAAAAAATGTCTGGTTTTTCTTCAGGGATAGTAGGTGTGGATTTTGGATATGTGAAATCTGACAAGTTCAAACAAAGCAATTGTCTTGGTTGGCAATTGTTAACACACCTGTCTTTTGTCATTGTTAATCAATAATCGTATACACATTTGAGATACATAAATAAATAAATCAACTGACCAACATTAGATTTGGGAACACAATTTTTTTTTCTGACAATCTCCGAAGAAAACAACAACACAGAAACAGTGTCAGTTACAGAAAGACTCAGACTTCCCAGGCCTTGAAAAAATAAACATTTGAGCCAACATATACACTATAGCTTCAACTAGCACAGCATTGAGTAATCATACGTAATAAAGCGAGCCCGATAATTCCTAGAACTCGCAACACGATAGAATGTTTAAGTACATTTTACTTATAAAATTCTTCGAAAGGGCATCAAGAGTCATGCAGAGTTTCTCACTTGGTTCTTACTCAGTGTTCTTCCTGGAAAGAATCTTAAGTCACCATGAAAAATGTCTTATCATCATGACATCATCTTCTTCACATCACATCTTCAAGATGGGGACAAAGAGACGAAACTTTGCATACCCTTAGCACAATTCTTCATTTGGTAGAATCTTTCAATATATACATTTACACCAGCCTTAGTACTTAAACATATAAATTTTCCTTGAGTATAATCCACCACGGATAAGGCTATGCAGTTATTTCTGCACAAATCTGAATAAAGGGAAACTCTAAATCCCACAATCATCACATTCCTGATTTTTTTGGTTGGTTTTTGATCGCTTATTTCTTTTTCCAGCCGATTGAATTAATAAGGACAACACTCTTAGACTTCACATCAAGGATTGTACTTAAACATATTCCTTACTAAAGGTCTTACAGTGAACAATCATATAAATGATGTGCAGAGATCAACCCTGGTGTTCAAAGCCACTTACTACTAAAAAAAAAAGCAAACTTAACATCTTAATATGAAAAAATACAGCAATTCTTTCAACTTTACATCCAATAAAGGAACATTTCATTTATGTGACAAAAATTTGTGACAGCCTTTCGCAACTATGATATAGCAACAAATTTGTACACGTCCTCATTTCCATAAATGTGTCAAAACCTTACACCTTTCATGTGCAGCAAAGGACTGTCTTTAAACTAAGAGATACTAAGACTATAATAACAAGGATAGCAGCAGAGCGATACAAACTAAATATAAGAAGACTTGGCACAAATGGATCGACTTGCTTCAGCCAAACTCTTAACCCTACGAAAGCCGAGGTCAAAATGTGGAGTGCTCAAGAGTAACCCTTGGAAGGCTGAGGTACAGGTGTAGAAGTAGGGTTGGCAAAAAACACAGTCCACAACATACAGCAAAGGAATCCTTACAGATTGGTCAAACACAGCCTGACAAAATTGCATTTCCCCTTTCATTGGCCAGACCCTCATAAGCTTGGTAGCCAACACCTCCAAGGCAGGAAAACAGGTACATGTATCAGCTAATTTTGGACTATCAACTGTTGGTTACCATGGTGATAGATTGGTTTCCATGGCGATAGACTGGTTACCATGGTGACAGAGATACCTGAACTCCTGATTTAGAGGTGAATGAATGGCCGCCAACTCTATATAGGGAGGGGATCCATAATCTTCAAGCAGATGTAAGGTATCATTCAGATGAAGGAGAAAAATGGTAATCCTAGAAGACTGCAAGTCTCCAGCAACAACAAGCAAAGGCTGTGTCTAGCTCTCAATTTTTTACGTCCTCCTATTTTGGCTGATTAAAGATTTTTGTCGACCGCCAAATGCTCAAGGAATTTCCTTTGAAGATGCTGTTTTCTTCATTTTGAGGGACGAACATGAAATGGTTTCTTTAATGGCTCGTAAAACAGCAAGAACGAGCTGGTTTCTTACATCTGCTTGGAGATCAGAAGGGTCAGATGTCAAAGGTCAGATGTAAGCCTCTACGTCTATCCGGTAGCCCTCTCTCAGGAGGCCGGTTGAACTGCCTGTGGATTCTGTTGTTGGGAAGGGAAAGGTGAGGAACACAGAGAAACACATCGGGGAGAGAAAAAAGACTGAACGTTACTCTCAAAACAAAGGGTGGACAAAGCAAGCTCTGGGTACTACAGTGAGGACAAAAGGTCTGTAAAGACCAGGGCTCTAGCCAGCTCAATTTTAGTTAAGTTAAATTAAGAAAATTAAGTTAGAAAGATGGAACTGAGACCGTGACAATGGGTTTTTAATGAGATTATCGTATGCGAAAGGGGGCAGTAGGCGCTCTTTAAGTCTATTTTGGCCATGTAGGAACCTTGTTGTAGCATTTTTACTGCGTCGTCTAGTGTCTGGTAGCTGAAGCGCTCCGCCTCGGCGTAGTCGTTCAGGGCGAAGCCTTCAGGTCTGCTGCAGTCATGGATCAGTCTTATATCGTCAGAACCCTTTTTCGGGATGGCGCCGAGAGCACTGACTATGGCTGGTTTTGTTCGACTCAGTTCATAATTCCCTTTCCGCATCTCTTCCTTAAGTTGCGCTTCCACTTTACCGCGATGAGCTGGGTCTGTAGCAGATTTGTAGTTGTCGCACTCTACTTGGGTAATGTCGCTGGTTGCCGGTAGAATTTTGAAGCCATTTGATAGTCCGTCTAAGAGGAACTCTTGGTCCTTGTCATTTCGCAGTTCTGTTTCCCATGTTGCCAGGTTTAATGGACTGTCCATGAGTTGCTATTTAGTGGTCTTCCTGGCGTGTTCGCACTGTGGGTGTGACTCGCCGCAACCCGGTGTAATGCACACGTGGGCATATTGACATGTGCCTGCCGGTCGCCTGCATCCTCCGGGGTTCTGAAAGTTCAGGCAGATCTCCTGGCCGTCTGAAGTCTTCGCGCGGGATGTTGTGGTCTTGCGCTGCTGGGGCCTCGACGTGGGCACCATCCGGATCCGCAGAAAGCGGGAGTGTAGGTGCTCGGAATCCCTTCCCCAGCGAAAACCGTTACGGTTCTGTAGGATTCTGTACTGGTTGTCGTACAACATGACAGACGGTACGTCGTACACCTCGAACAACTCGGACACTTTCACCGTATATGCGAGGTAGTCCTCGATGTCCTGCTTGTTGGAGATTTTTCCGGCGCGGATAAGCGCGGCCATGATCTTAGCATTGGCAGCCGACCACGCGGGGATTTTGATCGACTCCAGCTTTGGGCGGGAGCGGCTGGTCCGCAGTATGATGGACGTCTGACCGTCGCGTGCAATCTCGTGGTCGTTCTCAGGCTGGGTGAAGGAGTCCACGAACTCCGGTATAAGTAGGGGTTTCTCACCTTGCTTTGGGGCGCTGTTGTGCAGGTAAAAAGACGCCTGGTCGTCACCGGTCTGCTGAGCTGCCGCTGCGCCGTCCGTCAGGAGACCGTCGAGTCCTTCCACCTGGGACAGGAGGTCGGACAGCTCCTTGTCCGCTTTCAGGTCATCCAGGGTGACTGTCGCCTTGGTCTTGGCGGGCTTCGCTGCCCCGGCCGCCGCTTGCAGTTTAGTGGTTGCCCTGCATAGCAGGGCGTACTGGCCAACAGAGAGATCCAGTATTTGCAGCATGTCGGTAGTAACACACAGAAGGGCTTCCTTCTCCGCAAGTTCGGCCTTGGCCAAGGCCTTGACCGTAGCTGGGGTCAGCTTCGCTGCCTGGGACCATTCTGCAAAATCGAACTCGGCCATCGCGCTTGGAGAGAGAAGAGGTTTCGCGTCCGCACGCTTTGAAGGGCGGTCCGGGAATGAGCCCCGGATTGTCCCGCCTGCCTGTAGCTAATTAAGCTGACCCTGGTGGGTCCGTGTGTGGTCGGGTCAGCAACTTCTTTGATCAAAACACAAATAAACAATCCCTTTATTATAACCGTAAAACAGCAAGAACGAGCTGGTTTCTTACATCTGCTTGGAGATCAGAAGGGTCAGATGTCAAAGGTCAGATGTAAGCCTCTACGTCTATCCGGTAGCCCTCTCTCAGGAGGCCGGTTGAACTGCCTGTGGATTCTGTTGTTGGGAAGGGAAAGGTGAGGAACACAGAGAAACACATCGGGGAGAGAAAAAAGACTGAACGTTACTCTCAAAACAAAGGGTGGACAAAGCAAGCTCTGGGTACTACAGTGAGGACAAAAGGTCTGTAAAGACCAGGGCTCTAGCCAGCTCAATTTTAGTTAAGTTAAATTAAGAAAATTAAGTTAGAAAGATGGAACTGAGACCGTGACAATGGGTTTTTAATGAGATTATCGTATGCGAAAGGGGGCAGACACACATTGTCAACAATCATAACAATAGCAAGACAAACAGTGTGTGGCTTTTACGACCGTGGACAGCGTCCCCAAGCCGCCTGTAGTTTCCACCAAGAATTTTTGTCCGTAAAGGTTGACGGATTTGTTAAAAAAATTTTCTGTCACATGCAGCAAATTTCCGTCAATTGACGGAAAAACAGAGGCTGGCTAGAGCCCTGATAAAGACATAGAGTGCAGCGATGACTATGTCGGTTGAAGCAGAAAGTGGTTGTAAAAATGTGTTACAGAGCATTGGCCATTTCCGAAACAAATCCTGAACATATGAATGAATTGGATCATGTAGTTTCTTGGCTAAAGAAAAAGATGAAGTTGCTTGAACAGTGGATCATAAGACAGTAGTAGAGTCACTCCTTGAGGACAAAGGATCGCACAAAGTTGAACATTTGGATGCATCCAAATCTTTTGGTATTGGAATTTCACAGTTCAGAATTCGTCTCATATTGCGTTTTGCCGAGCTGAACACAGATGTACTTTCATGCTAATTGCAGCCACTAATGTACACAAGACGTACGTACAAATTTTGCAGACCTAAAATTTGTGGAACTCACACAGTTCTATGCATAAACTTCTACATATATATACAATGTAGTTATGGCACTGCAACAGGCAGCATAACAGTTATTGGGATCAGAAAACAAGCTAGCCAGAGTAGCAGTACTCTAGTTCCACTTTTAACCATCGATCTCAAGACTCACAAGCGTCAAGCTTTTTGTGCATCACATCACTAGGAAGCAAACTGCTAAGCAAAAAAATAAATACTGGGAACAAGCTGCCTATTTTTGGCTATTTGCACAGTAGATCACTGCATTGAATGTGCATGGCAAAGGAACGCAATACTGTATACAACTTTGCAATATTCAACTCTGCAATTTCCAGTGCCGTTTCCATGATTCCTTCTGATCGAATACCAAAAAATATAAGTTTCGCACACGGATATGATGTTAGCATAATCCAATCAACTTCCCTGCACATATTCTTGGCAAAACAGGCATGTTATGTATACAATATGCTCTCAAGAACATGAAAGTTTCTTATAAAAGCGTCTAAGATTTACGTGTCTTCCTGTCACATCACATCACACACTCACTTAAGCCTTACTTAAGATTTGGACCCTGGTTTTGATTCTTAACTTATGTGCTATAAGTGCTTATCTTAAAGAGTTGGATCTAGTGAGGTACACATTCCACAAAATAAAGGCTATTTCTGTATATGTAGACAAAGACTTGGGTAGAGTGTCGTCCAGGACATATATAGTCATTTTACAGGAGTTTTCAGACATTCAAATTTCTTACTCGTTTCTCACAACTGAGTTTGTGTTTGGGACTAAAATTGCCCAATGAATGCTGTTTTCTTTTTTGTACCAGTCGAGTCAAACCTTATCCATATGAAAAAAGGTTTTACTAATTTTACAATGAAGTAAAGATTTGAGATGCAAGACTGAACACTTTTGTGGCCTCTTGCAAAGATAGACTACAAAGCATCGGATCCCATGGTTCTAATAGTCATTATCGTATCCCTATATTTTTGTAGGGAATCTATATTTGTTTTCTTGTGGTCAAAGTTCACCCACCCCGGACCGATTACATAACCTAAACAGTACCAACTTGGTCTACATGCAAGTTTCTCAGCAGAGCAATGAACCTTTCTGTAGATTTGTCTCATTTTGTATCTTCCATCTTCCCTCATGACTTCGATGAAAAGTCAAAAGTCAGCTCGCTCCAGACCCTTGCGATTTAGCCCTGCCTATTGTAAGCTCCTCACAATTCAGCCCCTTGCTGCAAAGGGAGGGTAATCTGCCCACCCAATAATAAAAGCAGCCTGCAGAGGTTTCATGCAGAGTATAATATAGACTGAGGCTCAAATAAACAGAACAGTTTTAGTACAGAAATAGGACAGTCTCCGGACGACACCCTGCCTAAGGGTCGCCCCAATATGGGGGGTCGGGAACTTGCCGGTTCAAAATGAACCACAACGTTCGCAGAGCTGCTTCTGCATTCTTCACATCACATTCAAGCTTTCTTTCCTAAGACATTTCATGTCTTCCTTGGGGGGAGGGGGCAACATTACTTCTTCCTCGACAAACCCGGTTTGCTTGAGATATAAATAAGTACAGTTCTTGTAAATTTTACAACGTTCGAGTTTTATCTCGACTTATCTCCAGTGTTTTCTCTTTCCCTTATCAGATTTCACTCAACTTGTTGTTCACAACTAGTAAAAGAATGTTTTGTAGACTTTCTTACATGTGTGTTAATTCTAGATCATCCAAACTGGTTTAAACATATCCTGTTTTCCTTTCAAAGGTTTTTTTTAATGTATATGGTTCATTTTATAACTTTTTGCGGCGAAAATGTAGCTACTGAAAAGCTTTCAAAGTTGGGCCAAAATGGTTTTCTTTTCAAGGGTCATTCTAGAAGTACATTTGTCTGCTTTCGAAGCCTTTCAAGCAGTCTCTACGGTAGGCAAATCTGAACAACCTTATCACTAAGCAATATATTATCCTCAAGATACTGAAATAGTGCTATCAGGAGTAAGGTACATCTTTCCCATTCACACATGTTAGCCAGGGGTTAGATGGTGGATATGTAGGTGGAGCTGCCCTTTCCTTCCGTGTCTTCCAGGGGGATCTTCTTCTCCGCTTCGTCTGACTGGGAGGATGTGGCACTGCTGGCGTTCACCAGAGCCGGGCCCCAGTCGTCAGACGACTCACAGGCGTAACGTAGCCGCTGGAAAAGGTATAACATAGGCAACAGTTAGTTAAAGTGCCTACAAAAGCTTCTTACAGAATACACGAACTAACTGTGAACTTTCAGCAGTTTTTGAGCTGGGCTCCAGGTCCCAGCCGTCTGAACACTCACAGGCGTAACGTAGTCGCTGGAAAAGGTACAACGTAGGCAAGAGTTAGCTACAGTCCGTACAAAATCCGCTTACAGAATACACTATGGTTCAATCTGTAGAACCAGCTTTGATCATTCAGCTGCTTTAGAGCTGGGCCTGAGTCATCCAACGACACACAGGCACAATGTAGGCAAAAGTTTGTTACGGTCCCTACAAAATCTGCTCACAGAATACACTATCAACTAATCAAGGTTCTATGGAACCAGCTATGAACTTTCAGCAATTTTAGAGCTGGCGCCAGTCATCCAATGACTCACATGTATAACGTAGGCACTAGAAGATACAACCAAGTCTTGAATGCGAGAAGACTTACTTCCATGAAGCTGCCCTTGGCTTTGAGGATGGCCAGCACCACAAACAGGGGCACCATGACGATGGACAGCATGGCCATGAACCAGCCGATACAGATGGCCCAGTTGGGGTACTGGTAGGGTCCGTAGTACGCAGGCACATGCACAACCATGCTGAACACCACGATAAACTGTAGGGGGAGAGAAGAGCAATGGTTAAACATGAACCAGCCGATACAGATGGCCCAGTTAGGGTACTGGTACGGTCCGTAGTACGCAGGCACATGCACAACCATGCTGAACACCACGATGAACTGTAGGGGGAGAGAATAGCAATGGTTAAACAAGAACCAGCCGATACAGATGGCCCAGTTGGGGTACTGGTACGGTCCGTAGTACGCAGGCACATGCACAACCATGCTGAACACCACGATGAACTGTAAGGGGGGGAGAAAAGCAGTGATTAAAACATGAACTATAGATACAGATGGCCCAGTACGGGTACTGGTAGGGGCCGTAGTACGCAGGCACGTGAACAACCATGGAGAACACCACGATAAACTGTAAGGGGGAGAGAAGAGCAATGGTTAAACATGAACCAGGGATACAGATGGCCCAGTTAGGGTACTGGTAGGGTACGCAGGCACGTGCACAACCACCACAATGAACTGTAGGGAGAGAAGAACTGATTAAACAAGAACCAGGGATACAGATGGCACAGTTAGAGTATTGGTACGGTCCGTAGTACGCAGGCACATGCACAACCATGGAGAACACCACGATGAACTGTAGGGGGAAAGGCGAACACAGTCAAAAAGGTGTACCGCAAGGATATATACTGGGCCACTCAACATTGATCCTCCAAAACCTATGGCCAACTCATAGCTCACAGTAATGTAAATCTCAAGCATTATGATCTTAAGGGAAAAACAAACATAGTATTTATTGCATGAGAGGCTTGAAATTTATTGGATTTTACAAAACTATGCTGGACCATTTCAATATTAGCATGACATATTGACAATGTCATCATAAGCCTACAGTTTTACACATTTTGGCAACCTCGAGCCCACTGTCAATGTGTAAGAGTGTAAGACAGAAGGATGCCTAGTACTTCTGTCTACAACTACAACTACCACTACTTCTGTCAGTCGGTCTATACAGACTACGACTCTATGCAAAGGAACTAAACAATGATGGAGACTACAGTACTGTCAGTCTGATCGCTGTATTACTAACACTTCTACCCCTACCCAAACAAATACTACTAAATGTACTATCACCACCACTACTTTACTTCAGTACATACCAGCAGAACCATGGGGGAGATGACAGCCCAGCAGATCTTGAAGTAGTAGTTGGGTTGGTAGCCGATCATCTCCTGAACATTCTTACAGAAACGCTGGAACCCTGGAGAAAAAAGCAAAAAACATGGTCATACCTTTTACCATCAAATACTATAGTAGCATTGTTCAAAGCCGCACACACACACATAGCCCTTAGTGTAAAGGAAGAGTGTTTGACAATCTATGCAGCATATATCATGCAGTACATAACAGAACTTCCCGTACACCCAAGAGATGGCCACACACATGAAGAAAGCCAGCACCACCAGGGAAACCCCCCCCCCCCCACACACACACGTGCACACACACAGACACACTCACAGACACACACACACAGTACTTACCGTACACCCAGGAGATGGCCACACACATGAAGAAAGCCAGCACCATCAGAGAGAACCCAGCAGAGTACCAGTCCATCAGGTTCAGCCAGTACATGCCAGCCTGAAAATGCAAGTTGAAAGATCCAGTGACTGCATCAACACCATCAACAAGTTGTCAGGCAACAGAGGTTGTGGTACACCAAGGATGTGTTAAAGAGACAACAAAATCTGTGGTCTAACTAGGGTGAACCCGCTTGACATAGCCGCTTAGAAGCGTAGTTTGAAGTCTAGCCGACTGCTGCCTACCCTTTATGTTATTCGTACGCAGTCTTGAATTGACCTAAATGATGATTGCTTCCTTTTGCTATATATAAACTTCTATATTTTGTCGATTATTTTATCAAACAATAGACAGGAAAGTTCTTGTTTGGGCGCAAAGGAATAAATTCAATAAACCAAGTAGATACTCTGTTTGGTTGGAGGCGTTCATACACCTTTGCAGCCACTCCTGTCAGGGAAAGGCCCCAGGCCTGCAGTTTATCAGTTTTGGGGAAAACAGGCACAGTTGTATGTCTGGTCAATCTCATTTTCCCTTTCCCCTAACTTACGTTGGTGACGCAGGTGAGTCCCAGGAAATACATGACGACAGACACCACCAGCAGCACCCAGGTCTTGTACTTCCCCATGATGTGGGGGAACTCGTCACAGATCCCGGTAATACACGTCTCCAGCATCACAAACTACAGGGGGAAACAGACATAAGCTTTGTTAATGGACAACAATCCATGTCTACACTTCCCAAAGTCTTGTACTTCCCCATGATGTGGGGAAACTCGTCACAGATCCCGGTAATACAGGTCTCCAGCATCACAAACTGTAGGTGAAAACAGATACAGGTTTTTAATATAGACAAAAAGGTAACATTATACATCCACACAGAGCAGTGTTTGAGGTAATAAGCCGCACCCCTAATTCAAGGTGTGAGTAATGAGGCTGGTATGTGCTCAAGGCACCTCCTCAAACACAGGACCCCCGTTTTATCGCAGATTCCAGAAATACAAGACTCCAGTATCACAAACTACAGGGGGAGACAGACATGTTTTCAGCAAAATTACTCAGTACGTTATTATCAACTGTGTCTAGTGGCCGGTATTGGAAGGCAGGGCCCATCCCTCTCCCTTCATAAGCCCATCAGCTTACCTGTGTGTCAAGTCCCACAGTGAAGATCATGAAGAAGAACAGCACGGACCACAGGGGTGCGACGGGCAGCAGGGTCAGGGCCTCCGGGTACGCAACAAACACCAGGCCGGGGCCTAAAGGGGGAAAGGGGAGCAGTTAGCAGTGTAACCTTGCTGATCAACAATAGGAAGTACTGTACATGTACATGTATGTCACAAACACAAGACCACAGGGGTGCGACGGTCAGCAGGGTCAGGGCCTCCGGGTACGCAACAAACACAAGGTCAGGGCCTGTCACAGGAAAAAATGGCATTCTTTAGCCCTTACTGTTCTATATCTACAGGTTAACATTACAAACTACACACAAACACAAGACCACAGTGGTGCGACGGGCAGCAGAGTCAGGGCCTCCGGGTACGCAACAAACACAAGGCCAGGGCCTGAAGGGGAAAGGGTGGTGTTTACAATAGTGTACTGATGTTGAACGAACCAGTGGCTGCATTAGCAAGTCCAACTCCAAATTGCAGTTACCAGGCTACAGAGTTCAGACCAAGGGAGTGTGTTAAGACATCAATGCGTGTGGCCTTGACAGACTGTAAACACAGACATAGCTGCTTGAAAACCTGGAGTGAAGACTTTTTAGCGTTTTGAGTGAAGTTATGATCTATTAACCATTGCCAAAATCAATTTCCACGATATATACATCAGACACAGAAATCTAAACCTCTCAGGTCTTATATTCCATGACTTGGTGCATTACAGGAAGATAAAGAAATCTGTGTACCGTTTGCAACCACATCCTTGACGTCCATGTCCAGCTTGTGAGCCATGTGGCCCAGGATCGAGAACACCACCACGCCGGCAAACACACTGGTGCAGCAGTTACTCAGGGCGATGAACACAGAGTCCCTAAAACACAACAGTTCATGCAATGTCTTAGTGAATGTTATATCAACACATCTGAGTCAAAAGTCAGTGGTGCACAAGATATAACAGCTTACTTCAGTTACTGTTTAAAATTCAGGTCTTACTGGAGTACTGTAAACCCATTTGCTGGCATTCAGTAGTTTTAGCTGTTTGGGTGAAAGAGAGTAGCTCACAGGATTTAATTTCAGCGATGAGAACAGTTTTTCTTGCTGGCCTCCGAGAAATCAAATAATTGTTGCTAAAATGAAGTTACCACAGAATCACAGTATCCACATGTCCGAGTGCGATGATAGTAAGAATGTGTCTTGAAAGCGAAAAACTGGAATTCCCCAGCCACGCATTGTGTCTAGCTTTCTTATTAAAAAGCGCTTTTTTTAAAAGACTGGTTGGTGACAGTTTATCAGTTACCAAGTACGAAATCCCTGGAGCTCTCACCTGTGGGTGTTGTTGTTGAACTTGTTGTAGCTGGCCATGACTTGGGTCCCACCAAAAGCGATCCCCAGGGAGTAGAAGATCTGGGAGGCAGCGTCGTACCACACCTGAAAGATAAATTTGACATGTCAATGTTCAATCCCACTGCTTTCAAAGACAGAATAGTTTATTTGTAAAACAGCCCACAGGCTGAATTGTGTATAATGCACTTCACCACAAACACTGATCGTAAATGTGTGCCTTATGAATTTTGGACAACTCACTCACTAACTATCCGGTTTAACGTCTGTTGTTAATCCGTCTGGACAACAATTCAGTTTTTCCATGTATACATGATGTTAATGTGAAGTTTCAGTCCTGTCTGTAACTTTGAGTGTTAGAGATGGATTGACAACACATGGGAAGACTTTTACCTCCTACACAATACATCAAACACACACACACGCATACGTATTCACACACAGACACAAACTCAATAACACACACAAAGATAAACCCCAGCCCACCTGTGAGTCGGCCAGTCGGCTGAAGTCCGGGGTCAGGTAGTAGACCAGACCCTTCCCAGCACCCTCCAGGGTAACCCCACGCAGAAACAGCACAATCAGCATCATGTAGGGGAAGGTGGCTGTGAAGTACACAACCTAAACAGACAGAAGAAAGGTATCAACACCAGATGTTCTACTGCAGTACCCACCAAAGCTGCCAGGGGCCCAAAATGTAATCATTAACAGTTTTTGGCACAACCTATCAACACACCAAAAACCAATCCATCTAGCCATTGTTGAGTGATGGTACTTGATCCTGATGACAGATGCAAACACTCAAAGCTACTGCTTGAGCTTGACTTCTTTCTGCCAATCCTGCACAACTTTTTATTAGTGCTTTTATGCAAAATAATTCTGTTTCCAAAGTGTGGGTGCTTTGATCCATATCCTAAGCACAATCATAGGAAAGTACACACCTTGACATGCATTATTACAAATGCAGCAGTTTGTATAAGTTACCTTTCCAGATGACTTGATCCCCTTGAAGAGGCAGAAGAAGACGACGACCCAGGCTCCCAGCAGACACAGCGCCAGCTCCCACTGGATGGTTCCGGTCTCCTCGATACCGGCCGAAATGCCCAGCACACGGTTACTGGGGACACAGAGCACAGAAAAAGTCAGGGATTTAAACTTTATAGGAAGGCTGTGTTTAATTTTCTTTTCTGAGTTTTTTTGATGAGTAGCCACAAATGTAGTTCCACAAATGTAGCTTAAAGTAACTATACCTTTACCTTAATTCAACATTTAACCAGTACTCATGTGTAGGTTAGCTATGGATGATGTTCTCCTCCAGTCAAGATGCAGTTCCACAAATGTACAAAATGTAGCTGCAGATACATCTACATGTATACCTTTACCATAATTGAACATTAACGACTTACTTCCAGTACTCCTGTGTGGGTGAGATGCGAGTGACGTTCTCGTCGAGCGCGGAATGGTTGGCGGCCAGGGTGCAGTTCTCGGTGTTCCAGGCGTTGTCGCAGGAGGCCCAGGGCAGAGCCGAGGTGAACGATGAGAATAGGAAGTGCAGAGTCCAGGCGATAATTACGTTGTAGTAAATACAGACCAGCCCTGACACGACCACCATGCCATAGCCGATCCCTGGGGGGCGGTCGAAGGTACGGGAGTTAGCCGTGCGGCACGGACACATAGGCGGACATGTTCTTTTGTTACCACCACCTCATCACTATGCATGGCCACTTAGAGGGGTCAAGTCAATATGCAGGCAAGCGACGTTACAACACGTTTTTAGTTGCGTTAATTTTGTCGTTCAGATTATCAAAAAAGACAAGCCGTGGGAAACAATTTTGGACTGTTTTGCACCAAATTTGTACCTTGCATTTCTTTTGGCAAACAGTCAAAATTCAGCTACCACCAATTTGTACTTGAAAATTGACTGTGTTTCTTTATTTCTTGTAGTTTTGTTTGTATGTGTTTGAAGTATGTTTACTGTTCGATAGGTAAGTTGGTAGGTACTTTTCGACTCTTTTTTTTTTCTGATCGTAAAAATGATGCCGAATGGAGTCAGAAGCGACACAAGACAACCATCATCATTCTATCTTTCATGCAGATGGTGATGACACCTCAAAGTGGCCCCATGAGGGGTCAGAGTTCAGAGTTCACCCATCCCAGTCCCCAGCAGTGTCACCGCGTTGCGACATTCCTACTTGTATGTGTCCAATGTTAGAGAGACCTGTCTTATAATAACGAAAGGGGCGGTTATATCGAGAGGCTCCAATTCCGTCCGGAGTAGGAGGAAGATGGAAACAAAACAGATCTACCGTGGGTATGCCATGTTGAGAAAGTTCGCAATTTCTATATATATACATGCTGTGGGTGGTTTATTATGTACGATTCTTCCATGGTGTTTTGACAAGACACTAACGTTCCAACCACTGCAGCTAGGAACCTTCATGCTTCAAGCCATGTTTAACTTCCGCGTTTTCCGTTCCTAACTGACATTGGACTTGAAAACCTTAAAGAAATTTCTTCTCATGCTCTTGGAGTTTCCTTCACAACCTTCCTGTTTTGTAGCCACACAAAAACTTCAGAACAGATTTGCCATTCCCTGCCAACCAAATAAAGGGTACTTCCAATGTACAAAAATATGTATAACCAGCTCTTCAATGAGTCGAAGTTGGATCTAGGTAGATGTTTCTATCCTTTTCTTTCCTTTCCTAAAGACCGTCCCTGGGAAAACCGACACACGCACTATAACAAACTCTCTTCCAAAAGCCATCTTATTGTTAACTGGGGCAACGTGTCTTATTAAACCAAAGTCCTACTATGCCTATGAAAAAACTCCATAATACTTGAAGATAAATCCAGCTGAGCAACACACTACACAGCAGCCGATTTTAGCCTTTACCTGCAGTCATTCCTGCGCTGAGGAAAGCATCAGAATAACTACAAAGTGTTGCCATGAATTTTACTTTTGGTTGTAAAAAAAGAACTGCATCCTGTCTATCGATAAGACCTTGTTTCAGACGTGTACAATGTAGTTAAAGGAAGGATATGCCATTTCTGGATTGGTAAAGCCTGGACTTAGGCTTTCCTTACTAGACATATTTCGTATTTGATTGTACTTCTTGGGCTCATTGCCAGGGGGAGCTGTTGTACAGCAAAATTACCATTCTCAGTTCCTGATAAATGTTTGTATCTATCAGAATATATCGATCCTTTTGTTACTTGAGGAACGCGATAAAGGTACGAAAAGAATTTAGCACACAGTGCGAAGGCTGGAGCAAAGGAAAGTCAGAATTGCGTTGAAGTTGCAACTGACCACCTTGTGTGCACTACATCGGCATCAACACATCACACTGCACTGAACCATAGTCATAGAAAAGCTGAGAATGTTTTCTCTATCTGATCCGTGATTTTAGTGCAAAGCTCACCCATAGAAGACTGCTATTGCCATGCTCAGAGAGATTATAATCTACACCAGTAGAGGATGCGAAGAGTAGTGACTCACAAGACACAAGAACCATACCGAAATAGCGCAGGAGAAAACAGTACAGTACGATCATCATAATCATCATCACGACCTAGCAAATTCCTGGGGGACACTTTTCGACATGGCATACCCACGAGGCGTGCGGGCCAATCAACGGGCCGGTAGTTCGGAGGATCATGCGTGCGCACTTGTCCCCAATGGTTCGCCTTTTCGCAGAGCCTTAACCCTGGCCTGCGGAGAGGAGGGTTGTTCCTATAAGATCCAAGTGTAGGATTAGTCAGTGCGTCACTCTGCAATAGCAACATCAACAATATCAACATCAACAGCATTTTTACAGACCAGGAGTGGATGTTGTGCGTTACCTGTACCTGTAGTATACATTGGCATCATCATCACATGTATTATTGTCACTCTCACATCCCTCATGCGGTTAGCCTCCGTCTCGCCACCACTGCGTCACAGAAGCAGACCGAGCGGCTTGGCTTGGTTGCACAATGCTACGTAGTCCGGGGGCCTTAAAGTTAGGCCCTGTGTGTTAGATAGTAGGGTGTCTCCTAGAAATGTAGTATCACACCTATATATGGACACAGCCACACAGAGGATACGATCAGTGAGATTGTGGAGTAACATTGGTATTCTGCATCACACTTGAGAGGAAGTCCCAGTGACCACGTGCCATGGTCCTAATGCTTGCTACGGCCATTCAACGCTCAGCCCGTAAGTTATATGGTACTCAACTTTTTAATTTCGCTTTGAAGGTTACATTTTTGGGTATCTGCAAGTTTGTTTGTTTGTGGGCAACATAATACGTAAGTTATGTGGCACTCAACTTTTTAATTTTACTTTTGATTTGAAGGTTACGTTTTTGGGTGCAAATGTGGGTCAGTTTCTTTGTTTGTGGGCAACGCTCAGCCCGTAAGTTATGTGGCACTCAACTTTTTACTTTTGCTTTGAGGGTTACGTTTTTGGGTGCAAATGTGTGTCAGTTTCTTTGTTTGTGGGCAACAGTCAGCCCGTAAGTTATGTGGCACTCAACTTTTTACTTTCGATTTGAGGGTTACGTTTTTGGGTGTCAGTTTGTTTGTTTGTGGGCAAGACAACACAGCAAGTCAAAGACAGATCTTTGTGATATTTGGTACAATGTGTAGGGGTTGGTACAAGGAAGTAACAATTAGATTTTGGGCCCCTTATTGCCTTTCTTTGGTACTGCAGTGGAACTTCCTGTTTTCATATTTCATGCTATGGTCATGATTTTCTTTGGTAGACAGATCTCTAGCAGCTTTGGTTGGAAATGCAGGAGCATTGCAGTTTCAAGCTTTGAACTTTTTAATAATTTTTTTTTCATTATGTCTGGAAATGTATTTACCTCTCTTGTATTATTTCTAGCAATTTTTTCCCATTCTTTTAAAAGTTGCAATTTTGCAGCCCTAAAATCATGTCTTCTAGTTTTTTTTTGCAGTTTTGGAACGGCCTCAAAAGAAGTTATTCACAATTGTAAGTTAACTCATCTGATAAACCCATACAATTCCACTCTAGAGAAGTGTATCCTTCAACTTCAAGTCTGCAGCGCACAAGTCTAACACCACTTTATTTTCAAAATCTTTCTGAACCTTAACAAAAACACGTATATAATGCAGACAATTTTCCCTCCCTTGACCCTAGTCAAGCCACCCTTCCCCAAACTGACCTACATGTACATGTAACCGTAGTATATGGACACCCATGCAGTCTGGAATCTACAAATAGTAGTATCTGGACACCCATGGAGTATGTCTACATCATATATAGCAGCTTTGGCGAAAAACAATCCCTCAAGCAGCTTCCATTGAGTGCCAATATCATCATGACAGCTTTGATTTCTATATTTGAAGTATTGCGCCACACCAAAGAGGTCAAATATCTAGCCACAAATCTGGAGCATCAGCAACCATCCACTGGGTTAACATGTGACCCTGGCGTAATCTGTCTGCATCTGCTATTCACACGAACTTGGCTTTGTTCCAGGTTTGAAACTGGGGCAACTGTCAGCAACTTGAACTTGGGACTAACACAGCTCTCCCATAGGAATTGTTATCAGATATTGGCGCTACATCGTTCGTGTTTTCACTGTTCAAATCTAAAATTCTCATGTTCATCAAAATTTGTTGTGTTCCTTTTTCTACAGAGTTACTATAATAATTATATAGTATAGCACCCCTCTCATATTGCTCTACATTTCTACAAAGAACCCTAACAAGACTTTGTACTCAAGTCTTTTAATGAATATGTAATAGAATCGTGGTGCACACTTGCATGAATTTGCCATTTTGGTTTCAACCCTCCTGACATAAGTTCATCAGCAAAACCTTAATGTAGAAAATTTGTCAGAAACCCTCGGGCACCATTGCCATCTGCTCATCTGCCTCATCCTTTCCAGAACCATCTAAATATCGTATTACAAAACTGCTGCAACACCAGAGGACCCTTGCTATCTGTCTTCCTTCCAACTGACCTTGGCTGCATTCCAAGGTCAAAGCTGACATTCTGTCAACAACAAGACTTGGCACTGATGTCTTCAAAAATTGATAAAACTTAAGTGTATCATCACTTCTTGTTTCTCTTAACGTCTTTGCACAGGATTGTGCAATATGCTCTATCTATCAAACAGTATCTGAAATTTAATCTGTGCAATGCACAC
>NC_049985.1:315677-320027 GCF_000003815.2 Branchiostoma floridae | reverse complement strand
CTTAGGCCTCAATCCTATACTCTCCCCACCTCGTAAAAGATGATCAGTTTAGTTGAAAGTCAACATGAAGACATCCTGAAAATCTGTGTCATCCGTACAGCTGCCAGGGTCCTTCCAGAACAATCTACAGTATCCTGTTACAAGGACACTGACTCACTGGTATGTATATTTGGACATTGGGTTCACCCCAGGATAGTTTCCTTTTGAAGCAGGCTGTCCTAACATTGCTTCCATTTAATTCTGATCCGCTTGACCATAAATCGTACTGAGTGTAAACAGAGTACTAAGCAAAACATTGCTCTATCATTTACATAGCACACAACATTTGAAATATAGATGCCTTTTGGAATAAAAAACATGCAACTTGAAATTGTTTTCAGACTACAAAATGGTAGAAAGTTCAAACATTGGTTTCCTTTGACTCAGACTGAGTCTGACATGAAATTGTCTTAAACACACTGGGAATCATTTTATGTGCCATATCTTTTTACAGATGCCTTCACGTACAGGGCATTTATCCTTGAAATATATATGAAATACTTTGGTTCCGGCTTAATCGTATTAATCGAGTTAAGGCGTCCAAATGATTCCCATAGCTTTGCAGGAGAAAGCAGTTGTTAAGTGACATATTTCCTGTTTACTGCCAGAGTTGGATGTCTTCCAAATAGACAGCTAAGAATAAGAGTTGGATTTCTTCCAATTGAGCTGCTTTCTGGTGCAGGCTTGTTATATGTATGTATGTACATGTATAATGTCATGTAAACAAGTAGAAGTTCAAATATGCATGCTGGCACTTGAGACAAAGGTTCAGGACTCTCTTCTAGGCCCTTCATCTTTCCCTTAGAAAGCAGAAATCTCTTCTACAACCGACATGTTTGCTTTATTAACTGTAAACTTTGGCTGACTATGTCACAAGTTTTTTTTTAAACGTTTGACATCAGTGCACTTGTACTAGGCCTTTTGAATAAATGGTACCCGATTTTCAGTTTGTAAGACTAGTTAGTATAATGTGGTTTGCTGTTGACCTATATTGGGGCACACTAGGTACAAACAAAGCGAGGCTATTGTAGAAAGATTCTGTATGTATGCAGGGAAAAATTGCTTGCCCTTCTCCCCACCTTGTCAAGTTTAAATGTGAACTGAAGTGTGTACTTGAAGAAATATAACTGTCCAAAAGGGCCTACGATTGTACCACTTAAAGCTGTGTTTAAATGTCAAGTATACTATAAATGTAAACTGAAGTGCATAGTTAGAAGAAATAAAACTGTCCAAAAGGGCCTAAGCCTGTACCACTTAAGAGCTGTGTTTGAATGGCCGTAACAGACGCCCAAGTTCAAAGTTAGCTGCCCCCAACAAGGTTCAGGGGCGTACAATCATACAGCAATTCAGGTGGGTAGCACAACCTTGAATCAGCAAAATACATGCAATTTTTTTCTCTAACTTCTTTTTTTTTTTGCACAATAAAGATGTTCCTTTGCATTTTCTTCTTTTTTGTTGTTGTTTCATGTGAGCATGCTTAAAACAGCCAAGGGAAATTGTCATGTCCTAGTTTATTTTTTTCTTTCTTTCCAGGAATAACTTTTTATTCTTAAGCTTTGTTGTCGAGAAATCATCTTGAAGGATCTATATGTGCTTTTCTTTTCAATTTAAAAGGGTTTCAATTCCACAAGCTTTGTAGTCTACACTGAACTGATCTAAACTTTACATTACTGTTTATTTTTTTGAAACTTTAAAAAAATTTGAGCTCATTCTCCTGCATATTAATTACATCGTCTTATTATTCTTGAGAAAAAGTAAAAAGCATTTCTGAAGTACTCCGGGATAATACATGTGATTATAGAATATTATTGTCATCACTATCATATTTCAAATCAAAATTTTACATTGTCCTTATCATTACTCATCTGTCATGCTTTGAGAAATTTTACACTTTAAGTGTTTTAAATTAACATGTCTGAACACTAGTGTTTTTTTATGTACAATTTTATATGTACAAAACATTGTTTTTACTTTTTGTCAAACATTGTATCTCCTCTCTTTTTGAGTGCTTTTTTTGCGTAATGTCATAGTCTGTATAGACTAACTGACAGTAGTAGCAGTATTTTTGCTGGCGTTTCTTTGTATACGTCTCACTACCATCAATTTAAAGGAGAATGAGCTACTTGTAGCAAACACAGAGTTCCCTGGACATCATAATTTCCCTTGGTAGTTTTTCCCTCAGCATAACAAATCGCAGCTAAAGCAGGTAAAACCTTCTCATTGCATGAGGCCAAGTGTCGGCACCATTTCTCAACACTTCTCAGCCTTTTCTCTTTTGCCTTTTGGAAACAATGGCATGCTTGCCACACCCGTTGTACTCATAAAAACACAGCAGGGCCTGCTTTGCATACATCAGTGTAAGCACGGATGACTAGGTACAGGTACAACGGTTTGCTCGTAATGTCGATTGAACTGCGCTTTTGTCAAAGCGATGTGCTTTCTTCGGATGGATATATAAAAGCTCTGGGATCAAAATACACGAAAATATGTCAAGACCATTTGTACATTTTGTACCTTTCAATGTTCATCCTTTTGACAAGAATGTTGAACATATTCTGTCCTATATAAAAACTGGTGTTATGTTCGAACCGATTTCTCAACTTGAAAATTGGTCCACATAAAACACTCCATTGACTTAACGATTTGAGTTTCATAAGTCAAGCCTCCCTGATATTTCTAGCTGTCAATATGACATTTACTTCAAAATATTCTGATCCCACCAGCACAAATATAACCCATAATACTCATAACATGAGGCATAATACTGCTTTGTTGATGTAGATATTAGTATTAATACATACTGTAAAATGTGAAACTTTTGCAGTGGTTCATTTTTACTGTGCCTTCTCCATTGCCATGTTGTGACTCTACAAATATATGTTCTCCATATGTTTTACTACTATGATTTAGAATTGTTCCAAGTGCAAATTTAAACACTGCTGATCCCCTTTTCTGTCCTAACATGACACAAAACCACTGCGAAAGTTTCGGCATTTACAGTGTGGTACTGAATCAAATGTCAGAATGTTGTTGCGAGGTGTTGTTTTGAGGTTACGATCTGTAAAAAGGGTTAATTATCAATATCACGAAACCTGGAAGTTTTCGGGAATACGTCAGCCCCTGTGTACCCATAACTATCCACAGACTTACAGTGACATGATACAGAACTACAGCCAACAACAAATAAAGTGAAGGAAGCTTTGACTGTTGAAGCCTATTCCTTGCAGTCCATAAAATTTGTGTTGTTGTTGTTGTTCATGGGGTGTAGGGGCTGTGGATAAAATTTGAGAAATGTTCAATAAAATTTGTGTTATATACAACTAAAAGACATTGCTGAAACGTGTAACATGTTTGATACCGATTCAGATTTGTTTGAAAACAAATATGTCATCATATTTGGTTTGGTACTACGTCAAGTTGCAAAAAAATTCCACAAAGTCCAGTGACATTTTTTTAATGGCAGTCAACACATACTGCCACGACAACACATGCAGAGTATTTACGACCACTTCCAGCCCTTGGCCTCTTTCAAAGACCCATAAACAAGTTTTCCTTGGCATGGAGCCAGGCTGTCATTCTTAATTCAAACCTCTATCAATTGCAGGTTGCCGCGGCACCCACCAATGGACAGTCTGCATCGACTTCAACAGTCAGCACAGCTTCTTTAAAACAGTGCAGATCTCAAAACGGTATACACGTAGAAAATTTTACCGAGCGTGACCGACCCGTACTTGCACCTACCAGTACCATCAACAGTTGTACCTTCATCAGATGCACAGAAACAGTGTCAGCAACGAGAAAATTTTCCGGGCATTTCGTTCAGCAACGAAAGTAAAAAATATAAACGAAAAAAAAAAAAGGAGGACGCTTTTTAATCTGCTTCAGTATCTCTTCCATCTTTTGAGGTTCTTTTTTTTCTTTTTTTGCTTCAAATAAGTTTTTGAAACGAAGCACAGGACTTCAAATAAAAACTGTAGAGCTCACCTCTTTTTAAGGACGAGAAATTAGACTCAGATTTGACTGATTGTAATGAACTAAACTCCAACGTTAAAACGGTTTCCAAAGTCAGTTTTATTTTTGAACTGATCCCTAACTGTCCGAAGTGTTTAGCCAAACCTTTGTCTGTCCAAGACAAATTGAAGCAGATCCTATCAACACGAAATAAAAATAGAAAATCACAGACTTTGGATGGCAAAGTTCCCTTCCCGACAAGAAACTGTCGTAAAATTCTAAATGTTTTTTTTCTCCAAAATAAAGCATTTCGTCGTCCACCAAAAGGATAATTCAGTAATGATAGCTGTGTTACTTTTC
>NC_049985.1:294847-311520 GCF_000003815.2 Branchiostoma floridae | reverse complement strand
CTAAGGTATGTACAGCAGGCGAACTTGTTTCTGTACCTCATGCTCTGGACATGCTATGGTGATGATTTTTGAGGGGTAAATGTAGCTCTTGCATTTGTATTTAGAAAAAGAATGAAATTGCGAAACCAGGAATAAATTAATAAAATTAGACTTAAGAGTGCACTATGATACCATAATCCAATTAGACACAGGAAATGTGTGCACAGTGTCTTGCTGTAATACTATTTATTAATCCTGCACAGGAAGTCACGTGGACGCATTGCAAGGTACAAATGAAATTTACTTCACACACACAAAATTTTCTTTCACAATTCATTTTCACAATCAATATTGTTTCCCTGAGGATACCACTTTCCTATGACTTTCTGATGAGTTTCAGGAAAAATGAATTAAAAATGTGTTAGAAGACCTGGTGAGTCGTCTGAAAATATTGCAAGCACACCATGTTCAAAATTGAATAGTATTCCTTATTGGGTATACAGATAAAGAGATACAGATTTCAAAATGAGATTATGGTTTCTTCATTTGGGAAATAACACAAACACAAACTTTGACATTTTGGCTTAAACTTCAGGCAGGAACACTTAGCTACGAGTTGCTGCCATTTCTCAAAACTTACATTTATTTAAATAGTTCAACATTTGGGCCAAGTCATTAAAGAAAATTCCCTGGAGCTCAATCTCTTTGCAGTTCTTTCCAGTATCAGATACAGATCGTTGGGATTAAGCCACTACATGGACTACCAAACACGGGTTGACAAAAACCAATATCTACAAGACAAAACAGATAATGCAAAAACCTGTATCTGGCAGGGGTGCATTACTGTTACCACTTAGGCCCATTCCACAGCAATTTTTCACTGTACAGATCGATGGGAGGCCACAGTAAAGTCATTACCATCTGACAGCCCTAACCCAACTGAGCCATTGCAGAGCGCTGTACTAAAAACCTAATGGTCTCTAGCGGAGCTCGATGTGCTCCAAGGCTGGCCGCTTGGGGATGTCTGCATTTTCTCTGCAATAGTCTAATGTCACTGTCATGTTAGGGGTTCTGGTGACTGGACTAACAGCTTACTTTGCTTTGTAATGAGCAGGAAAAAAGTAGAAGTTGCTCCTACAAGTTAAGTTCAATTAATGGAAATTTGGCATGGTATACTTGATCAATATTGTCACATACCTATAGTACTATAAAGCAAGATAAAAATTTCATAAGTTCAAGTTTGTTGACAATGTCATCTACTCAACATGGGTAATCTATCAATTATCACACAAACTTTTATGACCTCTCCAACCTCACTGAACAATTCCAGAGCCCTGTACTTAAAACCTAATGGTCTCTAAGCCTCTAGGGGAGTGGAAAATGTATAGCAGGCTCACTGTCTGGGGATATCTGCATTTTGTCCTCTAATGTCACTGTCAACTTAGGGAGCACTAGGGACAGGACTTAAAGAAAGTAAAAGTCGGATCCGTAACTCTCTATTAACACAGTTACTGAAAATGAACTGATGGATACTGCCACTGAATTATGTGTACATTAACAGGTTAATGGCCAATCAGCATGCTCTAACTGCATTTAATAATTAGTAAATTGCATGGCAACAAGGAACTGACAAAATGGACCGATGATGAACACTAGTACTGCATAAGACCAAGGTCCGCAGGTCGCTGGGAAAAAAAAGTAGACCTTAGGTCGCAAACGGTACTCCTCGGCTATCTAACTTCTTTGGCCTGTTTTCCATCTTATTTGTCCAATTTCTACTTTTTTTTTCTGCGATCTGTTTTTTTTTTTTTTTACAAAAATCATGTTCGTAGGGTCTGCTTTTACCATCAGAAAATGAAGAGCAGCCCCTAGCAATAACTGTAGCAGCATCTCTTCTCCCTAAGTCAGAAACATCAGGCTTATGCAAGCTTGACTTCACAGACTCAATAGACGAAGCAGGGGTTACGAAGGCTGCTCGAGAAATTCCCCACCCCATTTTGTAGGGGGTAGGGAACCAGTAAAGACAAAGCATTGCAGGTAAGGGACATGAACCCCTGACCCCACTGTGCACCCAGAAGCAGGTCTGGGACTGTTAACCACTGCAGGCCATCCACCTGGGAATTCAGCATGAATATTTATTGGCAATATTAGGATGTGCTCATTAGCCATCTGTACACAGAACAAATGACCACTGACATCCTCCCATCTGCCATCTTCTGATTGTGCATTGACCACTGTTTTCTACAGAAAAACTAGGACACAATGCAGGGCATTCTACTGACATTCAGACTTCAGGATTTTGGACTGGCCTTTCCAGCAAGATCTCTCTAGTGTCATTAACGAAAGGTATTGAATTCTACCTGAAAGGTCTGACGTGTCCCAAATCATATCCAGTTGCTAGAGTAATTGCTATTTGGCATATCTTATTACCTGGCTGTGTCTAACCTTTATCAACGTATTCAGGTAAAAGGCAGGGAAATCCATAGACATTCAGGGAAATAATCCGTAAAAAAACACAAATTTACATCTACATTTTATCTATTCAATACTGGGTAAAGCTTCAATATCTCTTCGATACTTCGGTGATTACGTGGGCTCCAGACGATTTTCAGCAGCTCGGCCAGCTTTTGCGAGGCCTCGGCGACAACTTTTTATGAGATTTTGGATCGGCCTATTGCAAAATTCCTGTTAATACCATCGTTTTTACGTATAGTCCACCCCACTCATGCTCTACATATTTCCCGCATGAACTGCAAAGCCTGCTTTAGTTACATAATACAGTATACAATACACATAAGGCTTTTGCACCTGCCATAGAATCACCATTTGGGAAAAAAAATAAATGAGCCAGACATAATTATAGATGCATGATGTAACCACTAGAAGAGGTATAGTCGCCATTTATGGTCATATCACGGACCTCTCATATGATGTCATTATGTAACAGAAAAATATCAAGTCTACAGCAGTCATGCCATTGTTTACAGAATCAATAATTTTCTTATAAATTCATAACCATCAATATTGCACATGATTTACAAGCATGCACTGTTAACATGAAACTACCAACTGCAAGACGAAATCAAACCTGTATCGGTAGGGATTTTGGTCAGCTTCTGCTCTACGCAAGCCAGCTCAATTTCACAAGTGAACAACCTTTACGTAAACCAACCTTAGCGTAATGTATGCAAAAACTAATGAATATGCAAACAGCCAGAACAATTAATACTAAATTTGTTCATATAAAATTCTAATTTTCTTGGCTGAAAGCAGCATCAGAGTCTCCTGTGGTTTTTATGCATGGCTTGCACATGCACTATTGGAGAATCTCCTTGGTGTTATACTGGTATGCATAAATGGGTCTCAGAGTCAGAGAGAGAGGGGCCCGAAATGGTGATTTCTGTATTCCATGCACATGTAGTGCCACGATTCCACCTTTCCATGTGAAATGCAACCATTTGTGCAAAGAAATTTGATTTGCGCGAGTTGACCCTTGATTCTATCATCGAAATATGATGCACGCTGCAAAAGTATGATTAAAAAGACAACAACAAAAAAACAACGAAATGTAACAAAAATCGTTCATTGTCTATGAAATTTGTTGGGCAAAAATATTTGGCCACTTAATGGTCACAGCTTCTAGTACATTTTGCATATTGCTGAAATGGTGTGATACTAAAGATGCAGCACAAACACAATATAACATGAAAAATACGGAGCTATGAAAAATAATCTTATGGCAAAGAACAAATATGACCACAGTGTAAAATATGGCACACAAATTTGGTCGTACACACCTTGCTTTTTACGGCCACCATACATCAGGAGCTGGAAGGATTTGCAGACCAATCTCAGTGCCCTAATGGTCACACCTCAGGTTTTAATGCATAGTCTGCACACATATCATGGGGTTTGGAGAACGGACTTCGTGAATCATGTGATACATGTATACATAAAGCCTGTGAAAGAATCCTTTTGGTGCGCCAGCATTTATTTAATATGACCACAGAGGAAAATACAGCACCTGTATTGGGCTCGACACACCTTGCTTTTTACGGCCACCATACATCAGTGAGCTGGAAGGATTTGCAGACCAATCTCAGTGTCCTAAAGGTCACACCTCAGGTTTTAATGCATACCTCAGGTTTTAATGCATAGTCTGCACAGTCACATATCATGGGGTTTGGAGAACGGACTCCGTGACTCATGTGATACAAATAAAATCTGTGATTGTGAAAGAAATCTTTTGCAGTGTATTGGAGTGCATTTGCTTTGTGTTTTTTTTTTGGGGGGGGGGGGTTCTTTTGATAGCGCTGATTGCCATTTAACAATAAAATGGCTAGTTTCTCTAAATTGTAATGTGGCAGGAGATTGTCTCCCCCTGGCATTAGAAAATGCCAAATTAACAACGCTTTGCTTTTGCCTGTAACAGCCCTGCAGAACCCTATACAATAATCATGAATATGGATATAAAAGAAGGTGCACACTGCACAGCTCCAATTTTGGGTGCACAAAGCATGCATGCCATTAGAATTCCTGCCACCTGTGAAACGCATTTGGCAAGTCACATCTCACTTTTATGACCAACATACATCAGACTACAGGTGGGATTTTCCACCCAATCTCATCGCAATATACGACAGGAACGCACACTTTTACGTTTTACATGGAGCCAGCCAGTAATTCTGGACTGCCATTAGGCACCTCCAGAGAAGAAATTAAAGCTGCGCAGCAAATGTTTATTGCTTGTGGGGGCCACAGGGCAATTTTGCAGACATGCAATGGTTCAATGATAAAGTCTGCAATGTAGAAGACTTTTAAGTGTTGACAGAAGAGTTACTCGTGACTGAGAAAGGGACAATTTTGTTTTAAAAAACCTGGACACCTTGGGTATCAGGATTGGGTGTTATGCTATGGGTGTCTTTTTGAACACTCTGAAACCTTTAATTATCTTATTCCAAGAAAAAAGATACTCCTGTCCTGTATTTAGTATTTAGTCATTGGCACCAAAAACAAATGGAAAATTTGATTTAAAACCAAAGGCTACATTAAGTAAGGTAACAGGTGCATTTTAAATATGGTATGGACATCCAACATAGAATAGATTTGCATGAAATTTGAAAATTTGCTTAGTCTTAGATACTTGTGATTTGTTGTATTAACCGAGCATGTTTTAACAATCTTTTAACTAGTCCTCACAGCTACCTATTTCTTTGACATAGATTTGCATGAAATTCAGAGATTCGCTAGTGATGTGTTGTATAAACTTGGCATGTTTTACCACTCTTCCACTGGTCCTGACAAGACAAAACTACCCTTTTTACCAACATAGGCCCCCTGAATCTGAATGTTGTAAAGTACCACACATTTAGGTGCATCCTTGCCCATCTGCAGTCTCCACACGTACAGAAGATCACCTTTATGTCTTCTTATCTCCACACTTGGGGACAAACAAATCATCTTGGACCATGAAAGATGGCAGAGCACACTCAGGGATTTGCCCCATTCCGCCGAAAAAACCATAAAGGCTCGCTGATTTCACAAGTCGAGTGGAGCGAGGCATCTTTGTAAAGACCTTTCAGAGATGGCCTCATCAGTCAACCTGACATCGCAGCCATTCCAGAAAAGCAGGCTTAAACTTTAAGCTAAAGGCAGCCTAAGCAATATTAGCCTGAGTCAGGGTTGTAGTACTTCTATTAGTATTTATCAAGGTCATTTTTTGGGGTACTTTTCTATGTAATAAGATGTCTTTGTGGAGCAACTCTATTCCATTCCATACCAACATTCAAGGAGCAAAAATTTGATACCACGCTGGTGCAAGAACACTGTGAAGTTACAATATTTAGGGAATCCTAGCACGGCTTGATTCTGTGTCGTTTTTAACCACTCAAAGTATGAAATAATAATGTGAATGTGGGAATTTAGTGCAGTAGATATGAATTTCATATAGATTGCCTTATCCAGATTAATTCCATTTTTTTACACTCTATATCATTTTTTATTTTATCATTTTGATTAATCCAAAAAGACGAATGAGTTCAGGCTATTCAAAACATTACTGGACAATAAGTGATAAGCACAGCTGCATAATATTAATATACAATGCACATTGTATAATTTCTATTATACTCCACACAATAGCTGATTATCAGCTATCTGCATCATCAGAATACACTGGACCCAAGCTAATAATATCTTGTCATAATACACCACCAACAAACTACACTATAAAGTGTAAATAGCATCCATTCATCTTTCCCCAGAATCTAGGCCAAGCAATAACCCTAAGTCTTCGCCGGTATCTTGATTAATATTGATCTGCGCTCGTTCTGCCGGCGTCCAATAGCAGGGCAGCGTCGAGCGATCACGCACCTTGCGCGTGGCCGGCACGTGGTGTAATTTTCCAGTCCCCGCGGCACACACGTCATGAATTTTCTACTATCAGCGAGCCCAGTCTATTCTCTCGGAGGTGTGCTTTACGCAGGGCACCGTACCTGATGTGAATAGTAATTAGCTTACATGGCTGAGACAGAGGAGCCAATTTTCCTCCTGAAACAAAAATTGCATCCAAAACCTTGAGGATAGCATTAAATTATTATAAAGATTCATATGTCCTTGCCAAAACTAGGCAAATCTCCAAGTGTACTGATAGTTATACAGACTTTAAACAGGGAAAGAATTCAGTTTCTCGGGAAAGATATTTTGGACATATTTTTGAGTGAAAAACACGCACCTGACTTGTTCTGAAATATACATACAAATTTAAAATATCAGAACTCAGATATTTCATTCCATGGCAATAAATGGCCTAGCTTATTTTTTCTTTATTCTTTCAAATCGAGACATTGAAAATTTTCAAATAGCAGATATTTTCCATCTACAACGATTTACAACCTACACAAACAATATTCATCGATTTTCAATAGCGTTCGAGTACCACAAATGAAATGAAACCTTTCGTTCCTACTGTTACTTTATTGACTTATTGATCAATCAATTACTGTTTGCTTTCCGTCCAAATTGATGATACAGAACCTTTTGGATAAATTTTTTCCACGACAACACGGAATAAATGCATCAATCTACACATGACACACATATTTTTTTCACTTCTGCAATATACGATTTTCTCAGGGTTTTTTCCATAGTGTGGAAGAACAGTGATGCAAGGCTATACTGATAGGTTTGAACTGTGTTTCAAATTCAGGGCGTTTCTTTGCTACCATCTAGATTATTTGCTAAAATTGGCATGGGTTGAACTTGTACGGTTACACTGTTTACCCTAAATTTCTAGACAGAACCTTGATTTTTCCCTCATCTACATTTTAGAGGACAGAACATTTCAAATTTATGATTACGAAGACTCAATCTTTGTCATTATTGCTCGCAAATCTAATTTTGATTGGCTCCAACGACCTTTAATGTAATCTGGTGACTTTCAGCGTCTGCAAATGATTCAGCGCAGACTGTGACCATATATGGGCATGGATTTATTCCCCAAAAGGGCGTGCGAGTCAACTGACAAAATACATGCTGACAGGTAAATGCACAGGTGTGTACTATGGAGACTCCCTGGCTCCAATAGGGTTAAAATGGAAAGTGATGTCAGAATACAGATGCTAATGTAGAGTCTTCAAACAAACTGTCACCTCTAACTAAGAGTCTAACAATCCAGGCTGCTGCATGAATTAAAATATGTGCATTTACACCTGTGTTAGTTTGTATTAATGTAAGACTTAATTCTGCACAAATTTTATTCAAGAAACGACTTTTCTGATCACTTACAGGATTAGACAGTCTGGTGTAAAAGACTAATTAATCCAGTCTTGAAGATAAGATATAAATCCAAGATTAAGGGCCGATTGACACGAGGCAAAAAAAAATACATTCAACGCGGGGTGCGTGTCCTATGACACTTTTTATGCCCGTGCAAAAACGAAAATGATACACTGCGAACGTCGTAGGACAAGTCATTTTGTGCCTCATGTAAATTGGCCCTAAGCCACTGCAAGATACCAATGCTAGCTTCACAGAGGCTGGCATTTTGAGCGCTTAGTTTAAGTAGATGAATATCTTACACCTCCTCTAAATGTACGTACAGTGCAATGCTTGCCCCACTTCAGTACCAACACCAATGCCATGAACAAGTACTCTACAATCTTACTTCTTAGACTTCACAGAGGTTGTTGTTACTAATTGAAGGAAGTTGGCTATACATCTGACATAGCCCTAGCAGTATGACATTACTAGCCCTATGGCATTCCTAGATAACATAAATACCAGAATCACAAAGGGAAAGAAAAACTTACCGTGTATGTGAATTCCGGAGTTAACGATGTTATGACTGACCGAAGCCTTGATACAGATGTTTAAATCCTACCTCAAATCAGAACCAAACCAAACCAGATCAAACCAGACCAATCCGAACCAGATGGCCCAGCTCAAGAATAGAAAGAACCGTCTGGAAGCTCCATGTTCAAGGTTCAAAAACAAGTTTACTGAAGTTCACTGTGCTTAGGGCTGTCAGCAACACGCACTTGACACACAGACCAGAATTCCACACAGTGCTGCAGATACTCACAGATATCCAGAGGGCACAGCCCTGGTTTCAGTTATCGCTGTCAGGCAAGAGCTTGAAATGTTTTATTGTTTATGATAATATCAATCCTCTGATCTCTTGCCAAACTGCAAGTTGCTTGTATATCTCTTTATTCAGTTTTTGCTGCCAGGCCAAATTGTTTCACAAAAGCAAATGCTTGAAATACTTTATTGTTTATGATAATACCAATCCTCTGTTCTCTTGCCAAGCTGCAAGTTGCTTGTATATATTTCTATTCATTTTTTTTCTGTCTGGCCAAATTTTTTCCACAAAAGCAAATGCTTGAAATATTTTATTGTTTATGATAATACCAATCCTGTGTTCTCTAGCCAAACTACAAGTTGCTTGTTTATTTATCTTTAATGAAGGCTTCGCGCTATTTGCTCAAGTTGAAAGGTGTGACATTTTGCCTGACCTCACTGCTGTCACGGTTGCCACTCAATTATTCACCGATGCAAAAGTCTGGCACAATTCAGCGCCAACAGTCTGAGTGTTACAAATCTTTTGTGAAAGCCAAAGCTGTATTCAACAGTATTGTATGCAAAAGATTCACATCGCTACACAATGTACTGCTGTCTGTTGCAATATCAAAGTGTCAATAATTCTTTGCCACAAACATGGACAGCTGGTGCCAGGTCTAATCCTGTATTGTTCTCCATGACAATACAGCAACACCTGCCACTGTGGGCCATTCAAATTCAGTTACCTGGTTCTTGGAAAAAAACATAGCAAGAAGGGGATAACATAAAACAAAAGGGCTGGGAGGAAATCTTCAATCTTCAATTCTATTGAAATAATGCCAGCCAAATGTATTCTGAGTAGATTGTATTGAATATTGACCCCATGAAACTGTACATACACAAAGGTACAGCAGGTTGATCGTTTCTTTAAAACCAAAAGCAAACAATTTACTTATGGTAGCCTTAGTCAATCTCACAAAATAAACAAAATTATGCTAACAAAATCGTGTTATTTCAAATGTTCAATCACATCTCACTTAAACTAAAAAAACATGAAAAGCTTTTCTTGCATATTTCTTTTTCTGAGTGGCTAAAATACAGTACTGCTTTTTGGCTGTGCCAAAACAAACAATGGAACCCATGAAGAATAGACTTGTAAAGTGTATGTTTCAGTTGCCAAGGATAAATGTACGATGTAGCTACATGGTGGCCATACAGGCTCACACTAGTGGGTAATTCTGGCTGTTGTTTCTGCACCTGTTAATCCAGGATGACTCAGGGACACATGTTAGGGGATCAGGGGACCTTCATCTGACTTGTTTACACATAACTCATGATCAGGATTGAGGCACAGAGTATTTATGTGTGTGCGTGTGCATGCGAGCATGCATGTATGCATGAATGTATATTTTCTTTCTTCTCTGGAGTCAACTGTATTGATATTGTTCATTATTTATTCATTTTTCATATTCTGATTTCCTATTCTCAATCAACATTCTACTGTTAACCAGTCAAACTCTTCCTGTGCAATTTTTTTACTTCCTTCTACACTCCTGCCCGCCATAATCCTTGGTGGTCGCCACTCTCCCTCCTTCATTCCTTATATGGGCTGGCACCAAGGCCAAGGGTAACAAGCATGCTGTGTCTGATGACGGAGAGGAAGCAGTGGGCTGTGTGTATACCATATATGGTCCTTCTATACTCCATAATGCTATACACCATACTACATATACTTGTAATAGCCATACTTTGTGATACATTCAGTGATATTGTCATGCAAACAACTTTGATATTTGCATACAGGTGGACTTATCAAATTAACACCTTCACTTCAGTAAAATCTGATCAAGCATGATCAAATCCTTAACAAAGCAAACATCAATGTTTCTACTAATTCGTAATTGTTATTCTTGTTCCTGTTTTGTTTGTTGTGTTACTGTTATGAGGAAGTTTTGTTGTGTTATGGAGAAGTTATGGGGAAATTTTATTGTGTTTATGAGGAAGTGCGTGTAGGGGAAAAGGGGTGGCATTCTTTATTCAGCCTGATTATGTAATGTTCATATATCACTATCAGTGGTTTGACAGATGGAAAACACACCAACAGTGGCTGGCACCCAGTCAAATATTGATCCATGATTCCATATTGGAGGAAGCTTATGAAGATATGTGTATGATGTATGTTTACATCAATAGACCATACTTGGTAGGCATATACAACTGTATGGGTTCAAGTATTTTTAGGATGGATTATATGGGCAGTACAGATGGTTTCCGTTGACCATAAAATGAAACGCAACATATGGTGGAATAAATATAGCGACATATTATGAGTAATATAGGCGTGTCATTGATGGGGACCCACATAATATATACGTATATATTATAACCATTCTACATATCTTAAATAAAATACTTGCACACATAAGTCTAGTTGTTAAAAAAAAGCCATAAAGTATGTGTTGTTAGGTAATAATTCTTAGCATTTATGACACGACAACGACATAATCTACCTTCGCATCAGCCACCACTCAGATGTTTTTTACATGCAAATCAGCCAGCTGCAGACAGAAAAAATGACTACCTAATGCTACCTGTCTAAAGCAAGTGAATTTTTTTATACAGTTTAACGCTGAATAATTTCCATAAGCTGTTAGTTGTTTTCCTCGAAATAAAGGCAATCGGCTGTGGCAAAAGCAATGTCACACTGAATGTGAAATAGCATGGAAGCCAAGATCCAAGATGGTCCACTCCACACAAAAAAATCTAATTTTCTGCAATGTTACATGTGCATATCGTCCTGACGAGATAGAGTTTGACGTCACCGTTGGCATGGTGATGCTTTTCCTCCTCCTAGAGGCACTTCCCTAAGATCCTAACATGTAAGCTAATATGGTCTGGCCATTGGAGGGATGGATTGCACAATCTTGGTCACAAATGAAAGGGGAAGCTGATTTCACATTCATATACTTCTGCTATTTCTAAATCCTGTGCCTGCATGGCTTGCCATTTCATAAATCCCTTATGATCACCTCAGCCTAAATCATACTTACACTGTTACAGCACACATGTGCTACCTTCCTGTAGGGATTTTCTACACTACAAATCATTCCTACAAGAAGAAGACTTTTTGTTGGCTAATAATGTTTTGTTCTCGTCAGCGGGTCAGCCCTTTGTAATAGCAACACCCCTGGCTCAGTGGCTGCATCTCTTTCAAGTTTCACAGCCTAGCCAAATTAATTCTTAAACAACAATATTGATGAAGCCATACGAAACACTTGTCTAGAAGTAGAAGAAAAACACAGGTATCCATGGTTTCATCAACATCTTCCGTACACTTTGTTAGCGAAATCCTCAATAAAATAAAAAAAAATAGTGGAAGCAGCAAGCAGGTTGTGAAGTATCCCTTCACTTCAGTTTCACAGCTGAAAACACAGCCAAGAACACTTGGAACTGCAAGGAGTGGCCGCCAATTAGTGCCTCCAGTACTGTAGCTAATGTGAAAAACATGACCTAGCAGTGGCTAGCACCATGGGCGGAAATATATGTATGACGCAGGTGCATAGTATTTGCTTTCCAGAATATTCGCCACGGTTGTTTTCCAGCTTTACAACGTAAGTCATAATCTTGCGTGTTCTCTGTCTATTTGCTTTGCACTTGTTTTCCCCGGCAAAGTTGTGCCAGTAACAAGCTTAGATGTTTGTTCTCGATAAACAATGGCACCGCTGCAACTTTCACTGTTTATGCATCACTAGGTACCTGACTCATGAATTTTCAAACAAATTAACATAATGAAATTGGATACGTGATGCATGTATCAGGTAGCTTTTACTTTTTTCCATAGCCATTGTTCTTCAATCTGAAAAAAAAGTCCAGTACCTTTTTTTCAGTAAATATATATACTACAGGTAGTTTATACCATTTGTTCTATACGTCATTCTCTACTCACAAAAAAATATTTTTTGAAAGGCCTCCCTGAAACCATTAATTATTAACACTGCTTATTGTCTCCCTTTGTTCAATGTAAAACGGTCTACATAAAAGAAAAGTAACAACAACAAAGCACAAGCACGCACAGATCTAAAATGTTCAATCGTATTACAGTGGAAAAATACAGTGTTTTTCCCATCTAGCTACAGTTGCTAGCAAACAAGCGTCATTGTGATATGGAAAAATAAGCGTATCCTTATCACGACCTGAAATACACACCGGTATCACTTTGTTTCTTCGTTATATGATATCTTGCACGTTTTACCACGAGGCTTTGCAAATAACATAAGCCCGCGTTTTTCATTCATAAGTTACAAGGATCTGTGTGTCCTTAAGAAACAGCTACAGATACACGAAAGCGCGCAAAAATGGCCCCAGACATGACGAATGAACAAAGCATCCTGCCTCGTGCGTTCAAGGAAATAAACCCCGAAAAAACGGTACAGCTTCTCGTTTTCTTTTCTCGCGCGCACTGGGAGTTAAACAATCACAAATACGGTTACATAAATAAACCACCATGGCAAGAAAAACAGGCAAGAAGTCGGAATAACCTACGTGTACAGATCCTGACAGAGAAAGGCAGCGGCTGGGTTGATTTGGTGAAGAAAAGCCGTTAAATTTTGGCTGCTTTTGTGACAATGGCCGCCAGTCGAGTCGAGCGCGCACCGAACGTTACAATGGGATCGGATATAAAAACGGTCACGATCCCAAAAATAAACCGAGTCTGACCCAACTCTTACGTATCCGGGGCCATTACGCAAATCTTTACACAACAATGCCGAAAATGACTGAAAAACGGAGGTTTTCATTCCACTTACCGTGATTTCGTGGACGCAGACGACACCTTCGCACGCCGAGAGGAAATTCGTAATGGCGCGAAATGGGCCAACCACTCAGTTTCACTTACACTGACGTCATCGGGGGCGTGGCCTCTTCGGGCGAGACCATTTTTAGAATAGGGGTGTAAATGACGTCATGTTTTCAATCAAACGGAAGGATTCCACGGTGATCACCAGTGTCTGTTTGAATTCTTATGAAGCAATTTGTAGTTGATTTGCTAAGCTACGGCTAATATATGCTAAGCTACGCCTTTAGGGAAATGCGTTACTTTGAAAGTAAATGTTTTGAAATCATTTGAAATCGTCCATTCTTTTGCATTTATTTAGTCAGCACACCGATAGGGTTATAGTCAGCATAAGATCACGTGGTGACACATCTGGAAACGAGAATTTTGAATATTTTATGCGCGATGTCTTGTGATATAGTGATACGTTCGTCTTAAACCTGAAATAGCTTTTGTAAAATTTCCCATGTAAAATATAATCACACAAACAGGTCAGTACACCTTTGGCAATATTTTTTTTTACTCAAGTGGATTCGGATTTAAAGTATCAAAGAAAGAATATTCCTTACCAGTGACGTTTAGTCAGACCAATGAGGTTAAAACAAGGTGATTTTTAACCTCCTTGGTCAGACAATTACACATTCATGTTTTTCACATCGCTAGCACACAAGTGTTTGATACTGACATGGTGATACCTTATGTTTGATATGCCCACAAATACGTATTGGGGAGCTAAAATATCAACAGTTCCTATTTGATTACCTATGCCTATGGAGTATTGGCCTATGGTATTATTACAAATAGGCCTCTTGCCGTGTTAGAGGTAAAAGTATACCCTAGCTATATGTTCGGTATTGTCTTTGAACATCTAGACCCATAGCCGGCAAATGGACAAGGCATTATAGATTCCAGATGGCATTGCCGATCCGTAAAGCGAGCATGTGACTGCATCTTTATCCGAAAAAGCATGGACCATTGGTCATCTGTGCCACTTAATGATCACCTAATATGCGGAAGGGATGGACTCGTTCTGATAAATAAATAAATAAACAGTTAAGGACCCCTGCATGACCCCTATCCGTAAGGCGTAGGCAAGCTATCTTGATTTCTCATCATTCCCATGGGAAAAGTATAAACGAGAAAAATGAAGAAAATAACTGCGCCTGGCCTGTCATGTGATACAGCACCAGAGCGAGTGTTTAACAGATCAAAAATACATGTATGTAGTATTTATATATATTGAAGATTTTCCACTGTCTTACAACACCAGAATTAGCTTACCTCGAATTTTCAGTCGCACTTCCGTCAACCTTCTTCAGGAGTGCGACTGAAAATTCGAGGTAAGCTAATTTTGGTGTTGTAAGACAGTGGAAAATCTTCAATATGTACTACGTCAACACAGATGAGCTTTCATGCTAGTATTTGTTCATATTTGTATACTGTGTAAGTTGTCACAACATCAGTTCCCTAGTCTTCACATTGTATTGCCCCTGTTGCACTCTGACTAAATTCAACAGTGTTAATGGATATATCATTTGTAATATACTGTGTAGAATTGTAGATTGTATGTATTGCTATAATTAATGTGTTATGTAATGTATTTTTTCTACTTCTTTCCCGAAGTAAGTCCTTAATACAAATATAATAGCCACGGATAGTTGGACAACCTTAGCTGCTATACTGACATCCAAAAGAATAAATAAAGAAATTAATAGGAACAAAGGATAATAAAGTGATGAGAACGCAATTGGCATATCATGCCCATGTGGTCCTTTCTGAATAGAAAATATTGATTGAACCATCGATATATTGATTGATTTTTACACAACCAAAGAGTTCATTCCAAGGTGATGTATTCAGTAATTTCCCAACCTGATGAGGCAATTCACGGACGAAAGGACGGGGTATTTCTGTATCTGCATGGATATGCCTGGTACAATCGTCCCTCGGCGTAACGCACTGGTCTACGGCAGCAGCTGTTTATGTTACACTGAACGACCAGCCACACCTAACCTTTGCGCATATGCAAATGTTGTTTGAAGCTTTCTAGTTTCACTGTTACTGAGGATGCGGCTGCTGTACTTGATGGCCATGAATTCAAGTCTTAGTTGACGTCATTCGTTGGGAAGCGGCGGCGTTATGCATGAATTATTGATCAAATCTAGCTGTATTGTATATATAGCGTAATACGTTGACGTTGCACCCCTCCCCCCTCAAGGCATATACATATTCATATACATATATATATATATATAGAGAGAGAGAGACTATCGTAGGGTCGAGAAAAGCTAATGTTGTGTTTCCAAAGACGGCTCCGGCATATTACATTCGATAAGTATGGATTTTCTATTTTTTTATACTCCCACCCAGTATATACAAAAAAAAAACGACACAGGTATTTTCAACATATATTTTAATAGATGATAATATATGAATATACATTGTACATATTTGAAATTAGATATCCCAGCCAAGAAAAGGATCCCCAACGAACAAAGGGGAACTGTTTCATTTGTTCATAATCCAATTAGCCGCAATGACTCATTTTGTAGTAGCCCGGGTACCATCCGATTTCTACCGGGGCTCCTTATACTTCATGTACTTGCTACACTAACATTTTAGGGTAGCGAGTATAAGGAGCCCCAGTAGAAATCGGATGGTACAGGCTAACTTTGTAGTACCAAGTCTTTTAAAAGACACAGCAGCTATGGTGGATATCTCACAGAGGCCTGCAGCACGTTGCCGATCTCGCTGTGGCCGAGTTATTTGTGACAGCACTGGACGAACCGTTCATCCCCCCCCCCCCCCAAGCGAATATTGCCCCTTGACCCAAATCGGTGTCAGAGCTTTCAACCTATTGAAGTTGACACGTATAAAGGAGAAGTAGAAAAAGAAGAAGAAAAAACGAGGCCGCAAACGTGCAGCAGTCAATTGAGATTTACCAGCATTACGTTTCGCATCAATAGAGAACTAGCCAGCATGTTTGCAATATCGTACAAATTGCTAGGTGACGCTTTGATACTATAGTACCTTCTACATTCAGTCATCATCACTACCCTTCAAGTCACCCATGTGCACTGCATATGATTTCACATACTGTTCTCCCAACTAGGGATGATGGCAGGATATATATATATATATAAACGGCAAACTCAATAAGTTGATATTCGATTTTGGATCATTTTCTTCAGACGAAAGCGTCATTTTCAGAAGTTTCATACAAAGGTAAGGCAGGCAGATGGAGATTAAACACTGTCCATGCAAAGATATAGTGCTAACTTATTAGCATTTATAGAGCATTACT
>NC_049985.1:292533-294747 GCF_000003815.2 Branchiostoma floridae | reverse complement strand
CGTCCCCATCCGGGACTTTCAGGCCCCTCTCGAACACCACCGGTGGCTCGGGGGGAACTCCGGGCACCATAAGGCGCCGGTTCGCCCCTCCTTCCTCCTCCAAGGAGACTTGGACCGGTGCAAACATGTCTGGAGGACCTTTCAGGAGAACGCTGTTTGTGTCGTTCAGCGGAAGAACGCACCCCGCGACCAATCAGACCCGCTCTAAATCTCAAGGAGCCGTCCGTGGGCCTGAGGTAGATGGTGAGGTTGCCGAGGACACGGTTGCCATAGGAACCCACGAAGTCTCGCTTGTCTCGCGGGAAGTAGCGAGATATTGTGGGAGGCACGGGTTGGGAGGAGCCAGGGCGGGTGCTCCAGGGTTGTGGGTAGGTACAGCCGGTGGTGGTGTTCAGCCACTGGTCCAAACCTGCACAGGCAAACATGGCGGGATGTCAGTAATTTCAAAGTAGATCCTACGGTAGCATAAAATAGTATCAAAATCTGGCAGAGGAGCGAACCTGGCTTAGGAGTTATTTCGCTATGGCAAATGGACACCTTTTGGCCGACTACACTCCTTGGCCAGTTTGGTTCAATCTTATGCCGTAGGATCTGCTTGGAGGTTAGGATGTCAGCCTGGGTACCATCCGGATAGTAGTTCGCTCCTTTGTTCGCTTCTGCTAACGTGGTCAAGGATCCCAGACGGAACAACAGCGATAGTATATAGTGTATAAAGAACGCCAAAGCGAACTACTTTCCGGATGGTGCCCAGGCTAAGGAGGGGGGGGGGGGGTAGGATGAGTAGAATGCCTGTTGTTTTTTTCACTTACAACTTACGTCTACTGGTAATTCTAAGCAACGAATGCGATACGGACTTCCAACAACCTTTGACCCATTGCTGACGTCACGTGTGGCAAGTCATGTGTCCAGAGCGATTGGGCCAGATGACGTGGAAAGTCTGTATTTGTACTTTTTACAAGACTTCTTTTCAAATTTGTATTGTTCATTTCAAGATAACTGATGCAAAACTACGATAGGGATGAACTCTCCACAGTAGCGACAGAGGCTTCCTCATACCGTATTACTGATGGTACATTAGCAGATTGCCTAAACTTAACGTTTGCTAGTAATTTGTTTTATTTCTTTTCTATGTGCTGGTATACTCGCCAGGATTGTGATTTTCTTAATTATTTGATGAACCATTTGGACAGACGAGGACAATGTGTCACTGCACTCACGTTAGTAACTTATATTAACAGTGCCACATACAAAGTACAGGCAGAAGGTAAAGGTAGTATTTTTAATGTTTTTTTTTACCTCCCAGACCGAAATCAGGTACCCATTTTTACACCTAGGTGAAGTGAGGAACGTCATGTAAAGAGGCTTTCCCAAGGGCACAACGTTGGGGGCATGGCAAGTATGGGACTCGGGACCTCTAGATTCCGAAACGAATGCTCTACCAAATACTCCACATACGACGCCACAATCGTGAGATTGTATAATAAAAATTGCATAACAAACCCCTACCGAGCAGCAGGTCGGCGACGCGGTAGTGCAGGACTTTGTGCACGTCTAGGTCAAAGTTGAACACTGGGCCGTTCACAGCGGTGAACACACCTCCTGATTGGTCAGGAAACAGCGTCATCAGTGACGTAAAGCCGAACAGTTTACCCTCCTGATACACTCGCTTGTAGCCTGGAAGAGAAAACAATGTCTTGTTCAATTGAACGATTTGCATATTGAATAAACAAACTGCCCAAACCCAAGGATATATCTTGACGAAAGTTCCTTGCAAAACCATCCTCCTAACGCCCGGTCCCCAACGGCATTTACCTTATGGGGCCCTGCTATCCGATGCCCTATCAGTGGCTATTATGATTGTCGCCACAAACAAGCTGTCAACCAATCAGAGAGTATGCCTTTCTTGGGCTTGTTGTTGTCGCAAGCTGTCTCGCAAAGGCCACTGGGAAGCTATCAGCCAATCATGTTACGTATTACATGGCTCCATCCTCATACGCCCGATCCCCAACGGCTGACTGCCCATATAAGGGCAAGCTCATTAACATTTATAAGTATGGCTCTCCCTAACTGGTCTGATTGCACAAGAAAGCAGAGGTAACACAAGTCGTTTTGACACGACTGTGGTCCCTCTGCGTAGGAGAATGTGCAAAACCAATAGGCTGCTATTTCTATGGAAGGGTGTAAGGTAATACAATTGTAACAAATAAGAAACAA
>NC_049985.1:288385-292433 GCF_000003815.2 Branchiostoma floridae | reverse complement strand
TTCGCACTGCCGCTAGGTGTCGCTGCTGTAGTGTGAAGAATGCGGTCGCAAACGTGACTGGTTTTGTACATCTACATTTAAAATACAGTAGAAGCCAGTCGATTGCATAACGGATTGGTGCGGTGCAGCTTAATAACTTTGCTTTGTGGCACCACCTCATTCGGATAATTGCACGAAATATGCTGGCAAATGGGGTGTGCAATTAAACGGCTTGAGCTAAATACAAAATGATATAAAACAGATACCTCTGTAGCTCCCCACTATCATCCCCAGGCCCTCGCCCTTGTCCATGACTCCCACCGGAAACTGGGGCCGGAAGATCTCCCTGCCCCGATCTTCGGCCCTGGGGTCGGCCGGAAACTGGACCGTGTACGCCTCTTGGAGCAGCCCTGTCAGCAACAGGAGACTTGGGTACTACATCGTCTATGCCAAGAAGGTCATATTCAAGAGAGCGGTGACATATGCAGTGCCTTGGTTGTACCATGTTGATTCCATAGGGTTTTTAACTGCAGGCGGTGACAGAACCAAGCACCTCGGACAGACTTTCGTTTAGCAAGACAGCATGCAGAACCTTGCAGGACACATGCATGGCTGTTCCAGATTAAAATTGCCCAAAGTTGAGACATTCATTCAAAAGTTGGTGATCGTACGGGTATGTGATCGCGCCCTTAGGTAGTGTTTGTCTATCTGTTTGTCTGTTGGTCACAAAGAGATCTTAAGGATGGCTGGGTGGACTGATATTATATTTGGTGCGTTGCTACTAGGTTATGATAAAAGCTGGTAATGTTTTGATCCCTTGCAGCTTGTTACGGAACTGTAGGGGCATGCATGTTTGCCTGAATCCGTAAACCACAAATACTCTCCAAATATATCGTATGCAGGTATGACATTCAAAAGTTTGGTACGTACTGTTCGGCTGTCCGTCGGGCCCCGCCCCTCCCCGCAGGAGAAACGCCATATACCGCGCCATGTCTGCAGCGTTAGACGCCACGCCGGCGTCCGGAGCAAATAGCTCTGTCATTCTGTCAATTCAGACCAACAACAAGAACAATTTTTTATAGTACAATGCTAAACTTTCTTCCAACACAAAGGTATACACGGATCAAATTTTCAACGACCACTGTCGCCTACTTCAGGATCAACGCCATGTATTACCGGATTCGAGTGAGGAAATAGGTGTAAAGTGCCTACTCCAAGGACACGACAATGCAGACAGCACTAGTGATTCAAACCCAGGAACATTAGATTCTAAGTCAACAACCACAAGATACGTCTATTTACCGACATAGGTTTTCTAAGACTTTTACACAACCATTCTCGCCTGGTGACGTTTCGCTGTCTGTCAGACATCGAAACGTCAGCATGTGAGAATAACTGATTGTGCAAAAGAAAACTCCTATGTCCTATGATGTACCAACCTGATGAAATTATTTTCGGAAGTCTATCTACCGCCTCACCTGTACATTTCCCGACTTACGAGTAGCTTGTATCCCTCCTTGTCGTGCACCACGTAGCTCTCCGCGAAGTCTGAGAAGTTGTCTTCCTCAAGTGCGTCTGACAGGAACGTGGTGTCGCTCATCCCCAGGGGGAGGAAGATTCTTTCCCGTAACAGCTGCTCGTACGGCTTCCCGGCAAGCCTTTCGGCGACGTGTCCGGCAAGAGTGTACAAGAGGAAGCTGCTGTAGTAGAAACCTGACCTGATTTTTAATATCATGATAAAATGATACGAATTAATGATTTGATAACTAAAATGATGAAAACAAGAATAATGACATAATAATAATTATATGATACGATCTGTTAAGTATATAATTTGGAATGGTAGAGAAAGATATGTTGATGTTTTAGGGAATCTCTGCTTTGTCTTAACTATTATAATTTGTCATTGAAAATATAATAAAGACAAAAAAAGAAACCTGACCTGAACGGGCGGACCTGGGAGAAGTACCTGGCTCTCCTGTGGAGAGCAAACAGAGGATTATCCGCAAATATTAATTTATATGCAAATTAAGGCCATTTGTATTAACCGTTAGTAGTTACACTACGAAGCGGGTGAGATCACACTTAAAAAGGGCACAACCCGCCGTACGTGCAATTTGTCCGTACGCTTTTTGGGGAGGCCACGTCCGCCACGTATTTCTGAAAACGTCCAGGCTGTACAGGGCAGGCGCATCGCCCGTACTGGCACGTACGGGGCCGGGGCGAATCCGCAGCCCGATGGCACACAAAGTTTTGCTTGCACGTAAAGTTCTACGGCGTGTATGCGTGCTCCCAAATCCGTCGGATTCCCAACGAGTTAGTACGGAGGCGGTACTTACCACTTAGGGATCTCAAAAGATTGCCCACGTTGTAGCACGTAGACAGCACGTACTTGCACGTACGGCGAGTTGTGCCCCTAGCTTTAGGAGGTTCGGATCCGGGTGTTTTAGGCGGTTTGTAGGACTTTCTATTTTGTACCGTCGACTTAATGTCTCTCGGCTTGAATGGGGGGGGGGGGGCGGTTAGGTTTGAATGTAGGACAGTTTCAAGTTCATGGCACTAGACATAAAAAACGCTTAGAAGCATGTCATAAACAGCCCGGAGCCGAACCTCTGCTTGGAAGGTAAGATAAGATTTATGAGAATACCTTGCCAGCTCCGCTCTGTCGGCATCCATCCCGAACGCTAAGAGTTGGTGAAATTTCTGCAGCCCCATCTTGTGAGCAAGAATGTCGCGAAGAGTCGCCTCCTTCGTGCGAAACTCGTCTTGAAATCGGAACTCCTCTCCCAAGATGTCGACCAGCGGTGTGTCCCATGTGACGTCATCCCTCTCCGCCAGGATGTCGGCCAGAAGGGCCGCGGTGAAGGACTTGGTGAGAGACGCGATGCCGAAAAGTGTCCGGTTGTTCACCGGGAGTCCCCGGTTCGAGTCCCGCCTGCCGTACCCCTTGGCGAAAACGACGTCCCCGTTCTTGACGCCGGCGATGGATAACCCGGGCACCGAGTCGGACCTGCAGGACAGGACGGTCTGCACGAAGTTGTCCAAATAGCGGAGTTCTTCCTCCAACGTACTCGCTGTGGCGGTCACTTCGCTCTGAGACAGAACCGCCGCAAGCATGGTCAAGAGTACGGCAAAGGTCTTCGACATCTTTGCAGTATCCTCAACTTTTGCCAGAGATGTTTGGACGACTGTGAATGTGATTAGCGCGGCCCGCTGTCTGTATAAACAGCGTGTGCCTCTAGCTACTGACCCCGATGTTGTATTTTGATCAAGGAGAAACGCCAGCCTTGAAAAACATGCCACCACATGGCTGCATTTCAGTGAACTAAGACAGAACCACTGTATGCGGAACCAAGAAGACAACAAAAATCTTCGTCACTTTTCGATGCCGCAACGTTGGCATATGGGAGACCTGAAGGCTTGTCCAGTTCGCTCCACACTACTGTTCGTACTACATAATCATATAAATGTAATCAGTTGAGCCCGGCCTGCATAAATAAATTGTCCTTCTACCATGAACCCCGAAGGTTGAGCGCTGAGAAACATCAGTTGCCAGAGGTAACGTTACAAAACATGCCAACTCCACATGACGTTTTTGTTTTTACTACACGGTGGTATGCAGAACCCTCTGCAACCATCTCCAGCAGTGCGACCTTACCCTGGGAGCCAGCCGGGATCGGGCAGCTAGGACAGTTTATTCGGTGGCCCAAGACAGTCTGGCCCGCCCGATCTCCTATTAGCGCCCGGGGAGATTAAGCCCATGAGGTTCACCAGCCCTAACAGTGATAACTCCTTCAGGCCGGGGTGCTAATGTGAGATCGGAGGGCTGACTGCCTTGGCTCCCCGAACAAAACTCGCTAGCTACCCGGTCCTGTCTGGCTCCCAGGGTATGCGACCTTGGTCTTTGCCATCAGTCTACTATGGCCCTAGATGACCCTAGATGATCTGCGTTCTCGAAACCAAGCCGAGACTATGGCCCTACTAAACCGTAACTTTAAGGATCGTATGTACTATCCAAGCAGAGGTTAGGCTCCGGGTGTTTTTTAAACGTTTTTAGTCGTTTATCGGC
>NC_049985.1:267655-287166 GCF_000003815.2 Branchiostoma floridae | reverse complement strand
CATCTTTTATGCAAAAACTTTCTGATTCTGTTTGGTAATATGTAGTCGAACTGACCTATATTGCATGATTTTGTCGAGTTGTTGCACTTGTTCGGAATCTGAACGTAAACACCCGGGTCAGACGTGGATGATATACGATCCCAACATGTTTGTTACATGCCTTTTTACGGCGCTTCTTGGGGGAAATTTATAGCAGACACGGGCAGAAGATAGGTGCGTGATAGTATGTCTCATTTGTGGTACAGGATACTAAACAGACCACAAACACCATGCTAACTGCCACACCCAGTAGTAAGTTATACAGACGTTACCCTCCCATGAAAGAAAGGTTTTAAGATAGCTTTTGGCATAAACTTTCATATATTTAGTCTTACAACCATTGCACCTTACAACTGCGTTCCTAGTGTCCTTTTGCAATGAGGATATGTCGTCCCGTCATCAGCAGTCAGAACTCTACTTAGCGAGCACAATTTCTGATAATATTAGTTCTTAAGCCACACAGGTGTATTAGTGGTACTCAGGTATCGTTCGGAGAAACACAAGCGATCGCTATATGCAACTTCTCACCTGTATTTTTGCCCAGAAAACTGGAGTCTTTCCTGTCTCAGCGCCCAGCCGACTTGTTGCAGACCCAACCCAGCTCGCGAAGGCAATGTTGTTCGTGTGAGAATGTGTGTTATGCATAGACTATTTTATGAGCAGCCACCCTGCGTTTTGCCCTTACGGAGCAGCCCACGTGATCTGGTCGTCAAGTACAACATCGAGTCTCCAATAACAGAAGATGAACGGATACGTGTCGACTGTCATGTAGGTTGGGAGCGGGGAGGGGAGGGGGACTCTGGGTGCCAGACAGGATCGGGTAGCTAGCGAGTTTTGTTCGGGGACGCTAGGCAGTCAGCCCGCCGATCTCACATTAGCGGTCCGGGGAGTTTAAGCCCGAAGGAGTTTATAATCGCTGCAGGTTGCAGGTGGACCTCATCGGGCTTAAACTCCCCGGGGCGCTAATAGGAGATCAGCGGGTCTGACTGTCTTGGGCCACCGAATAAACTGTCCTAGCTGCCAAATCCCGGCTGGCCCCCAGGGTAGGGAGGGGGTTGACCACTTGCTGTAGCCATCGATCTCGACCAAAAGAAGCGCACCTTTAGATCTGAAGTCATCGTCTCCTTCATCTAATAACGGTTAACCTTTTGATCATAAAGCCTGCGATGTAAGAATCCGTATGAAAGATCTCCTTGTCCAGTTAACGTCAGAGTAATAATAGAGCCGAATCTTCGAATAGAGCAGAAGAGACGCCATGCGGACTATTGCCGAAAAACAAAAGCAGGAGGGCCAGGAAGATTAAATTACAATCTACGAGTCAGCCAATGTGTCATTATACAGTATTACAGCTAAGCTCACAGCTTACAGCTAAGGTGTTTTTTTAGGTGACAGGGAATTAATTTTATGTTTCATTGCCGTCTGTTCCGGTACTTATTCAATATCTTGGTATCATAAAATCATAAAAGGTGAGAGTATTGTTGTGTCTCCCTCTAGTTTCCCCTGTAATCATAGTTAATTAAACTCTAAACCTTGTGATAACATTGTTACTTCGCATTAAGATAGAGGTTATAGACAATTCTACAGGGAAGACTGTTCTACGTACAGCATCCCGAGACAGGTGTCTCACCCCAGAGTTTTCGCGGGAATTTCAAGATGGCGGACATGACAACGACGCAGTGACTTTAGCACTAGCAGTGGAATAAAGTAAGTGATCTGCGTTTTCTTCGCGTTTAGCAGGGACTACAGCTGTGTATAAGGGCCTGTAGATGGTCGTTAATTGGAGTGTAGGGGCGGAATGGGACAATGGGACAATGGGACATGCAAACGCTAGAAATATAAGTCTGGATAATGTATAACGTTACATTGTATATGTTTGGAATACAGTGTGCTAAAACGTTATGGGAAGCTGGTTCAAGAATGATGCTGTTCTGTTCTGTATCTGTTTTGTTTTGAATTGACCAAATTAACTTCTTTAAGCATTCAATCCAACGATAAACAATGTGATTCCATATAGCTAAAGGGGTAGTTCGTTCAAACGGCAAGGGGCTATTATATTTACCAAGCCGTTGTGTGACTTTACCAGAGTGGAAGGTAAAATGGTTGCTGTATATATATAGGCAGAATAATCAGTAGATTATCCACGTAAATGTTAATGAGGAATGGGGTTACCAGCAACAACAAAGGTGTTCAGCGAACAAGTGGTGAGGAAGCGAGTATTTGTTTTTATTTATTTATTCATCAAGATTCTCCAAAACAGTTGAAGGTTTGGCGGAACGGGTGTCTCTTGTTAGAAGACATCGATTCAAGGCCGCCATACCGAAAGCCTCCTGTGTAAGCTTTGCGACATGGAAGAGGACTAAAAGGGGCGTCATTATTCCACTAAATGTCCGATTCCGGACGCTCGGCGATGTAAGCAGCGACTCCCTTGTTCTCCCTGACCCGCTCCACCACCTTGGCCAGCTTGGGGTACTTCTCCAGTGCGTCTGCGCGGTGTTTCAGTACGTCATGCATTCCAACGAAGAAGGCCAGGTCAGCGTACGTCAGCTGTAGACAAGAAAAAGAAGCTTTCAGCTGAGACAGTACAGATATTCATGTGATGGAAGTTCTGGCCATTGAAACCCATACAGGCATTGCAATTTAAGCGTAACAGAGTTTATATTGATGATAGCATATGTCGTACATTCATCCCTATCGAGGTAACTGCATCAAAGCTCTAATCTAAAACATGGGTTCTAAAACAACTCTGATGCATAAGTTCGGCTCTTCTCTTCTCTTAGTGATGTTGAAAATATAGCTCGAGATGCGTTCGCATTATTCTAGCAATTACTCACACTGGCACCAACAAGATGGCCGTCAGGACCGCTCAGTTTCTCGTAGTTGCCGAGGAACTTCGAGACGTAAGGACCGAGAGCCTTCGTCCTCTCCTCCTGAGGAGCATAAGAATATTAAGACGTTTGTAAGCAAAAGGAGTTTCTCATTAACAGAACCATGCTTAAGAAAATTAGTAGTTCTGTGCTCTTCAGATATACAAATATTTTGTTTGTTTTATTTATTGAAAGTTCTACTCATCGATGTTGATTCGGTGTAAAGACGTGTGACGAGCAACTGTCTGATCATGAATTGCGCTGTTATAACAATGATTGATAATCATACAATATATAGTTACAGATACTCTACACGCACAGCAAGGACCTAATTTCATAGTGTAAGCAACTAACACTTATTGATATACTTTAAAATATCAATCACATTCGCGAAAGTTTCTTTCACATCGATAAACGTTTAACTTAATCGTCTAAAACCACTCCATATATATATAATTATTGTCTTGGTACTTTTTACTGTCTTTTATCGAAAATAATTGCCATGCATTCAATTGCTACTGTAGTCATACAATAGTAGTTATCTTTAACAGATGGCCTTCGTGTGCCATCAGCGCAGTCGTTTCCAAGACAAATTGCTGATCGGAAGTTTCTTTTTCGCGTTTGGTCCTTTTCGTGTTAGTGTCGGGTTTTCTGGCTGCATCTGTAACGAAGTTTTGAATGTTAATGATAAAAAGTGCCCGAGGGCTGATTTCAAAATACACGTAAAATTAGGATAAGAAAGATAGATACAATGGGATGCTAAGTCCCGATTTATACTACATACTAAAATACTGCAATATGGATCAAAGGCAACTTAAGCAATATTAGATCGTTGAAAGTGGAAATAATATGGATAAGGCGATTTGTATAATATTGGCATCGAATGCACTGTTTTAGCACATTTACATCATTATTTTATAAATTGAGCCGTTCAAAACGTCACAGAAACAAGTCGCACGAGGATTCCTGATCAAGGGCAAGGCCTCATTTTGGGGGGTTCCAATAATAAGGAATTACCTTCGTGCGACTTGTCTCTGGGCCGTATCGAGTCAAGAATGCACGTGTTCCGGTAATGCTCGACCACGNACATTAAGTTAGAACTGAAGAGTATGCTTTTATGCTTTTTTAAGTTTTTGTCTTGAGATATTTTTCTTTCAAACGTCCAAAAATTGATGTGCACACGGATGTCATCCATATAATCAAATCAACATGGCCTAACATGACGTAATGTCCAATACAACAACTGTTTTACCCTGGGAGCCAGACAGGACCGGGTAGCTAGCAAGTTTTGTTCGGGGAGCCAAGGCAGTCAGCCCGCCGATCTCACAATAGCGCTCCGGGGAGTTTAAGCCCGAAGGAGTTATCGCTAGGTGGACCTCATCGGGCTTAAACTCCCCGGGACGCTAATAGAAGCTCGGCGGGCCTGACTGTCTTGAGCCACCGAGTACACTGTCCTAGCTGCCCGACCCCGGCTGGCTCCCAGGGTACAACTGTTCGGTCCCTCACTCCCACCACGTATTTAGTATACTAGGTTAGACTCTGATTTTGCATAGCTAGGCACGGTTTATCGTCTGCGTAATCAAGTTTGTCAGCTCCAAGGCTCATAGCGGGAAAACGTGAGAAACCCTAACCTCGAGCACACCCGTGTGTGAGCACGAGGCCTTGGAAACGTGTTGAAGATCATGGGTACATGGCGTAATGATCAGACTCAACTGTTAACTACACGTGCCAGACTTTCACGTGTACGCGCCCGTGCGGTCTAACCGCGTGTCATCGTTTTGCGCAATCGGTAAAAACTCTCACTGCAATTAGGGCACAGGTGCGGCACTGCGGGTTTCGTAGGTGAGAACGATAAAGAACGAATTTTTGTCTGTTTTGTGTTGTACATGTCTTCTAAGTCATACTTTTACATATTACGCAATTTCTAAACTACGAAAAATCGCGAAAATAACAAAACAGTGCCGCAGTGAACGAACCCCGCAGCGCCACACCGGTGCCCCAAGTTCAGTGAGCTCGAGAGTCCACCTTAATGTATTTGTGGTACTTGGTTCAAAACCTCTGGTACATGTATGCCCCGATATTTTGCCCTTGGGAAAGGCACTTTAGACAACTTTCCTCACTTTTTACTCAAGTGGACGTATTAAAAGTACAGAAATTTGGTTGGGGACGTCCCTTTTATAAGACGTTAAGTGAAAGTCCTTTGTTTGAGGAGAGCCACACCTCGAGCACGTTCAAGAACCCACAGCACTTATCGAAAAGAGTGTGGCCGCAACTGGGGCAATTAGTTATGCAACTTTCTTCATTATACAACTGAACAGTAAAAATACAAGCACAAACAGTGCTAATTTTCTATCAGACGTGTTTAATAATATTTCAATTCAATTTCTCCTGGTAGTTTTTAACAAGTTAGTATTGCGTTAGTATTAAGTATTCATATTTCTACATTGTTTTCTTCATTTCAAAGGCTTCCTGTACATAAGACCGCGTAACACTCCATTCAGACCTTTAGTACATTAGATGTGAAAACTTCGTAACATTAATATTAGTTTCATCTCGACATATGTTTGCCCCTTCATCTTTTTAAAACATTTCTTAAGAAAGGCCATATCTGACCACTTCTAGGCAATGAACTTAGCTCTTGCTTGTTGGAAATAACTATGCGGTGAGATAACGATGAACGGACACTGGTTTTGAAGGCGGACAGAAGGGAATTCGAAACAGGAAAGAGTTCCTAAGTTTGACAGTCTGAAAAGAAGCTGTTACTGTGGAAGGACTTGGAGATCGGTAACTGAACAGTATAACGATGTGAGTTAGAGGTAAATCTTAGTGTTATGCTGAGAGGCTGTCAATGAAAAGACAAGCTTATATGAGATCATCGGATAATGACCATGGAAAAACCAGTAGAAAAGGGACAGGGAAGCAAAGCTTTGCCTTTTAGAGACAGTGTCCTGCATTGATAGACAAGTGAATGAAATTGTCGTACAAACTCCCCGTCATTCGTTTTAAAGAATTTGAAAAACAAGAACCATTAATTAACCAAAGTCACCATACCTCTCGTTAGGTGCATGTTTAAGGGTGTTCCCTGTTCAGAGTCACGTGGATTTCATCACCCCAGCCAGGAGACAAACGTGCCGCTAGCTTCACTGCCAAACACGTGGCTTGCACTCACGTGTAAATGTCCACCGTGCCCGTGGACTTGCCTCATGGTTAAGACTATCGACAAGGTTACGCGTGTCGCCACTATGATAACAGTCCTTCAGTTGAAATTGAAACAAAGGTTAAAAGTCCTTCCCACACCAAATAGTGAATAAGGCGGCGCCCATCTCCGATTTCGTAGCCCAGGGCCACACATCGTTGTGCAATCACTACGGCAGGGGGCCCGTCCACTGGTAGTGGTGTGCGCGTGTTCAACTACCATACTATTTCTCTAATGCTAAGTGCTAAGTAAGTAGAGAAAGCAGCATTTACCATATTTAGTCACCACATATTTCCTCTACACATAACACGCCGAATATGGTACAGTATACCGAACTGTATTTTTTTCATTTTTATTCTTTCGCATCTTTCTTCTTTGGTCTTGAAATTGGCGGTGATATTCTATGACGTTAGTTACCTTTTCCCAATATCCTTTTTTTTAATGCAAGGCTCATTTTGCAGCTGTGCGAGTTACAGTATGGGTCCAAACATTTTTCTTTGAAAACGACCGAAAATTGGTATACTGTAAATGCAGACATGTTCGCGGTGGATTAATGTTCGCGGTTTTCTTAAAACCACCCCATTTTTCCATGGCATTAAGAGACTACCGTACATGGTGCCACCGCGAACTTAAAACCACCACGAAAAGTCCTTTTTCCCTCTACCGCGAAATTAAATCCCCGCGAACTTAAATGCATTTACAGTAATCAAATCAACATGACCTTATAGAGGTAGCTTGTTCTGACGTAGATTGTTCACATCCGCTTATTATTCAAGATACAGCTGGCGGTTGCCGAAAGCGTTAGACGTCCCTGTGTTAAATGAAGGACTTTGTTTTTTCCTCTAAGCCCGGAGATAGCGACAACACGTGTCTAGTACTCGCGTGTTTGCAGTATTCAAAATGTAAAAGTTCAAGTGGTCAACCTCAGACTTATGACAATGCATTACGTTTATTTTCTTGACAGCTGGTACTCAAATTTTGCCTCAAAACTGATGTTTCATTCTTAACTTCCTTCGTATAATTATGTCTTTCAGGACGTGCGACCCTTTGATTTGCCATTTTCAACATGGGTAAGCTGCTTCGGCGCGCCACTGAAGTTATTTGAGGACGCTGAAAGAAAACAGACTTTCTAGGTGCGTGGAAACGCTATCCCCCTTATCATAGACCCTTACCCATATTAAAAATTGGCGAATCGCCCAACTCGTAAAGAACTAGGAGGCCCAAACATACACCACTTCTTCCATACAACATCAAAAGCTATCAACCATCAAAAAAATCAAGACCATAGCATGTCCAGGTAAAAAGATACAAAAAATTAAAGTTCTGCTGCAGTACCAAGGTCACACACCAGGGGGCCCAAAATTAAACCTTGACCTTCGTCTTTCCAACCCCTACCCACATACCAAATATCATCGTAGTCCATCAAGAGATTCTCAAGTTATGATGTTCACAAATATCTGGAAACACAGACACACAGACAGACACACACACACAAAACTATACGTCCATTTTTCATGAAGGTAAAAATGCCAGACGCACACAAAAGGTCTACAAAGGACGCTAGGGGATAGGTACACAGTTAGCCCTGAACTCTTCTCCATACATGCGTTGGGCTCTTCAATAATAATTTACCGAGGATTGAAACCTGACGATATATTTGATTTTTTGATTTTATTTATTTTGTATGATCTTAAGATAACATGAAACAAATTAAAGGATGAAAGTACATGCAGGGGGGAAGAAAAAAGCCTCGTGCCTTGTACTTAGTCTTCCTCCAAAGTATATGTATATACACTAACGGCATGAAGCTTCCCCGTAAACGGGCAGTCGGCTATACGTCACCATCCGAAAGGACTGATGCACCCTGTCCGAGCGGGGTTGCAACCTCCGCCCTACCAGCTCTTTATGTGAACATATGTCAGAGTGACGGGATCACATAACACTTACGCCATATATTGGGAAGCGAATATGGACCAAAATGTTGAGTGTTCGGATCCATGTCTGCGGAAAATTCATAAACAACCCTGCTTTAAAGTCTGCAAGTAAAACGCTTCCTCCAGTTCTAAAGAAAGCTGCTAGATGGCCCAAACTTCTATCACTTCCTTCATAACTCAAGAGCTCTTTGGCACGTAAAAAGAGTGACCGTAGCCTGTTCAGAATACGAGATATAAAAAAAAAACGGGCGTTCTGCTGCAGTACGAAGAAGATTCGCCACAATCTTTTCTTTTATTAGACATGACTTAACACTAAAATACATCCATAGCTTCTTGAGTTAGGCTGATTAACCACATATATAAAACTATACAAACGATATCAGAACATAAGATTCTCGCCAAATGTGAATAAAAAACAAACAACATGACAGACATGATAATGTCATTATGTGTATATGAAAGAACGTGCAAACAATGTACGTCAAACGTGGTGGAAGACGAAACACATTTTATGTCAAATTGCCCTTTCTGCGATCACGAAAGAAAAGAGCTGTTTGAAGAGGCCACCAAATTCCACCCAAAATTTCTCACATTCACTAACAAAAAGAAAACAGTTCTCCTTCTAACATCACAAAACCTACACATAATAGAAAAGGTGGGATCTTTTGTTTTCCACTTTCTTCGAAAAAGGAGTCGAACCCAATCACCCAGGATATAGACTAAGTAAGCTTTTAATAGTTTTAGACCAGAGTAGACACTTGTGATATTGTTTTTACACTGTTTGAATCTCTCATGTTTCCTGCAATTCGCCCACAGGCAAGAATTTGCAATGAACTTGACTATATATAATCCAAAGGAAAGGATGTATCATGCACCCTGACATTTTTCAACGTCACTGTGTGTTGCGCTCATATATCATGCGTTGTGCTTTTAACATTTAGACCACACCTTTCCCACTTTGAAGCGATCGATGTTTTTATTATATGTGGAATTCTCTTAGCATTTCAACTTAACACATGGTGATCTTTTTGTCACACGTGTATTTCAAATATGACGACTTGTGTTTCTAAATATGGTGTTGTGAACCTAAGGCCACGGCAAGTAGATTTTATGGATGACATCAGCGCGCGCATTAATTTTCGCCTGATTTCGGGGAAAAACAAGATTTTTTTCTTCTTCAGAGATGGTCAACATGACGAGTACCAAAATGGGCAAATATGTTGTTTTGTAGGCTAACGGTTGTACTTGTAGAAGTGACACTAGCCAGGTAGCCATGACTGTACTTGTAGAAGTGAAACTAGAATTTAGTTAGATAATTGTAGAAGTGGCCCCAATATGGAAGCCTTGAGTGTTGTTGCCATGTTGGTAAGTGATACCAGTCTACCACACTAGTGTCACCTTTACTACACTAGTTCACGTCTTGAATAAAAAAATGAATGCCTTGTAGGCTGTGATACCATGTTTCGTCGCTTCAATTCCTTTTTTTAACGTTTATTGCGTATATTTGGAAAATTTAGCCATCTTGTTTTTTTTTACCCATCTTGTTTTTTGTTCGCCCTAGCCTATCTCACTGTTTATGCCGCCTGCAGAGGATGTCATCCATAAAATGTACTTGCTGTGGCCTAACCTGTGTGTTCTGAATTCACGTGTACAAACCGCCAGTACAAACTACTCCACGTGTTTTACATAGTTTTGCCATGAGCTTGGCGCGGTCTCAACAAGTGTGTTTACCAGACTTCTCCCGGACTCCCAAGACAAATTCCTTCGTCTTGACAAGACCTTGAGGCCGTGGCTCAGGAATTGATATTTCTACGATGGTTGTTAATATATTTGAAGAAGTGCCCATACAAGAAGAAATATAACAATGATAGCTGCTTTAAAGCAATATTCTATACAACATGCTTTACATATTTGATAACCTCCAAATGCTAAAATCAAGATATTCAAGAAAATGAATTGGTTATGTGCCAACAAAGTTTTAAACACCTTTGTTATTTGGTCCTAAATGTGTATTAGATTTTACGACTTTTCAATTACAAGGATTTTGATGTATCACGACGTTTTACGACCGTCACGTACGCCTTTTGGATGGTCACGTTTTGCAGCTTTGGGTAAACGTGTACTTCTCACTATGGTGGTAGATACAAAATTCCGTTTCAATATCTGCTTGGAAAGTTGGGTTGTTGACCTTTTCCTAGGGTTGGCTTTGCGGTGGTTGAACCCTAATGACTGTCTACTGGGAAACCCGGGCGGTGTTTTTAAGCCGAATCCCAGAGGCAAATTGCCCTGTTACAGGAAACAGGGTCATCGCGTTTGGTACCTCAAATATATAATAATTGTATAGCAAGTTGCACTGTTTAAGCAGGGCCATGTTGATTTCGTTATATTGATGACGTCCTCGCGCGCATCAATTTTCGGTCAGGAAAAATTCTGATTTGAAAGAACAAAAATGAAGAATCCATTGTTCGATATACCATTAGTTAGGTATTGTTATGAGGATGGGACTAGGTAAGGTAAGGTAAGGTAAGGTATTGGCTGGCCACCTAGATTTCATAATAACAGAAACTTTTTTTATCAAACTTTTTTGCACGCTCGCATCAGATTTGGGGGACCCAGAGGATGTCATCCATTTAACCAAATCAACATGGCCTAATTAATGAAGATTGACAGGCCTGTGGCCACAGGCACGTTTTTGTTAATAATAAGCACCAGCGTCGGGATGTATGACAAAGTAGCAAAAATGGAGGGAAGTCAGCCCTGCTTGAATGACTTGAAAATTTTATTTTTGTAAGTTGTGGAGGCTAGGAGAAATGCATGTAATATAACCAGCTGCAGCCACGCCGCGTGCCTGCAAAGCTAGCGTGTTGATTCGTGGGCATGTGTGATGGGCATGTATCGTAAAAAAAAAAAAAACTAAAACAAATATTAACGCTGGCTATAGCTAGATGAATTGTGTTGGACTCTTTTACAAAAGATGAAAAGCCCCACCTTCTCTATAGTTCATGGGTTTTGCGAAAAGTTGCGTTCTGTTTGTTCCCCTTGAATGACGTTGTGAATTTAAGGTTGGTCGTGGACTCGTGGTGACTTCTTAAAACAACGCTGTTTTTTTTCAATTGGACCCATGTGTAGAAATGGGTACCTGACGTTGGTTGGGGACTCGAGGTAAAAGATGGTGGGTTGGGTCCCGGCTTGCCATGTCCTAGATACAGTGGATAACAGCCCTACGGCCCTAAAAAAGACCCTACGTTTACACCATATTACTATTTCAGCAGCTGATCGTTCAACTCAGAGACAGCGTTTATTATGACTGTACAACCGGCTCGGGTTGACATGCCGGATTCGATTTTTAACGCCTTTTTAGGTGTAGAACAGTGAGGCGTGTTTTGTTATGACATCACACTGAGCAAATTGACCATGTCACGCTTGACCACATGAGAAAAGTTCTCACCATAGTTCCCCCGACCCAGTTGACCTAAATATCCTTGTATGCCGTGTCCTCGTGTCATGACGTCAGTTGATTTGGTGTTACATTCGTCATAGCTCGTCGTACGATTTAAGCTAAGGGCACAACCCGCCGTACGTGTGATTTGTCCGTAAGTTTTTTTGGGAGGCCACGTCCGCCACGTATTTCTGAAGTCCAGGCTGTACAAAAGCAGGTGCGTCGCCCGTACTGGCACGTACGGGGGCGAATCCGCAGCCCGATGGTGCACAAAGTTTTGCCTGCACGTTATGTTCTACGGCGTGCCACGGTCTGCGTGCTCCAAAATCCGTCAGATTCCCTACGAGTTCGTACGGAGGTGGTTCTTACCACTTACGGATCCCCAAAGATTGCCCACGTTTTTATTTGGGCACGTAGACAGCACGTATTTGCACGTGGGGCGGGTTGTGCCCTTAGCTTTAGATGCTGTAGGATTTTCAAGCAGGCTGTTATACCCCTGTCACATTTGGCGAAAATCGGACGACGAGTCTGCGGCAATCGCCCGAGCCTCGCTTATAATCATAACTTTATTACACAACAATTGTACAAGGTTCAAAGTATGGCTTCACGGTTTTCACGGTTTTCAGGTGAAAAATACGCGCAACCCTCTGTCGATCTTAAATATGGCCGATCTTTCATCGAAACGTACGGCCGAAGATCGTGGATAATGTGACAGGGGTATTACAGAACAAATCAAGGATCTAAGCCTTTATCGTAAGAGACTGCTGAATTTCGGATAACAAAGGCAAGGCGTTCCCAAGAATGAGCTCAGTTTGTACATAGGTGCGTATATATTCAAGTCCGTATGAGGTTCGTATGAACATCGTAGACTGGAAAATAGTAGAATATAGACAGATAACATGCTAGAGTAGTTAGTTTGTTGAGGAGTATGGTTTGCGCCCAGCTAATTCCTTTGGCATGTTATCTGTGAATATCTAAATCTTATTCAATTTATACTATTTTTACAGCAATTCGTGGAGTCTGGTAGAGGCTAATTAATAAGAATCCCATACGGACCCCATACAGACTTAGAAATATACACACGAGTGACCCTTATGTTAATACACATTAAAGTGATGGGATTTACTTTCTATGCAACCAAATAGAATATCTCTATCATAAACTTAGTCCGATCTACATTACAGAAATGTATTTAATCTTCATGTTTGGAGGAATAATTTAGATTATCTATTCTAAAGGAGCCCGGTTAGTCGTAGGTCACAGTTCAAAATCGGGGCCCGGCCGGACAGCTTTCGGACATAAAAGACATCAAAATACACAAAATGTCAAAATAAGATTTATGGGCATAATATGTGTCTATTTCTAGGTATACATGTTAATTTTTCGTTTCTTAAAACATCCCGGCCGGGCCCCGGATTGGAAATGTGACCTAAGCGTTACATGTGGTTTTTCTCCCTACACGAACAAGGCTGGCGTGTCACGGATCTCTTGTACAAGGCCATGGATACTTAGAAACCGTTCGGCGTGTATTATCCACCGATTTTTCCCATAACATCACCATGACAACTGTCCTAACAACGGACTCGCGGCGAATCGTGTTGACGTCATCCAAACCGTGGTGTCGTACGGCCTATTTACATCTGACGTTCCGCTGTCAATCAAAGTATTCCACGAAGCCTGGGAAATCTCCCTGGCGTTTCTGATTATTTGTGACGTTTGTTCTCTTTTTGTCTTCATGGAATGGAAGCTCGGATGTTTTTAATGCAAAACTAGTGCGCTGGCACTGGTTGGTATACATTTTAGAGTCACTATCAAAAATGTCAAGAGGTATTAAGTACTACATTTTCTATACTCTGCTGTTATATACTATATACTATATACTGTACTACAACTACAAAACCTACTCCTTCTCCTGCTATAAATACTACTTCTACTCCTACTACTACTTCTATTGCTACTACTGCAGCCACTACTATCATACTGTACTACATTTGTACTATCACTACTACCACTACCACTACTACAGCTACTACTAACTATACTGTACTACTACTACTACTACTTCTACTACTGCTGCTGCTCCTCCTACTACTACTTAACTACTACCACTACTACTACTGTCAGTCATACGAGGAAAACAAAACAAAAAAGTTTCATTATGAATGTGTGTGTTTGTAAACATGCAATTAAACAATAGTGTCCGCATAACACGAATGGAGAAGACGCATTGCCTCCTTTTTAACCGTGCAATTGACTCCCCAAATGTTTTAATTGGCCAATCAGTTAATATATGGTATGTAATCGTATAGCCTGTGGTCTAACACCATATCATTGAGGCCTTAATTGAATATAAAATCATTGATAAAACATGTCTTTATTTTCACCAATGGCTTAGTCGAGTCGGGCAAAAATGTACGATCAAAATATTCAATCTGACATTGTTGGCCGGTTTTTCTATTGGTATTCTGCGGTCATACAAAGTATGATATGTTACCGTTACCTCAATGCATAAATAACCAATGAGTGTGCGAGCGTTAAAATGATAAGAGCGCATTGTATAAGGCATAATGATTTTATGAGATATATATTTATTTCAATGTTTTAGAATTAATATTTTCAGTGAAAATTATTAGTACCGGGCTCCGTCTGATCTGACCTCTAGGTCATTGACCTCATTAGCATCCGGCAAATGGATCTTTCCCAGAACATGTAATTTATTTACACAGCGAGGACCTATCACGACAGCGGTGTCTATCACCCGGGCATGTCACTATAAATATCACTGCTGACGTCACCGCTCTGATGACGTCACTTCTATTCGCCTTTTCATTGGTCAACAAATATCAAATGCTCCTTCTTAGAAGAATACGGTGTTGCATTTCTGACGTAAAGATTAATATGTACACGTTCAGATTCATCTTTACTTCTTATGCCGTCTAGAGGAAGACTCTCCAGGTATTCAGCCTTGTGTAATTCACGTGGCCACCTAGCGGAAAAGGGTAGTATTGTACTCTGTTTGATAGACATAGGTCAAATACTAGGAGTGGGTACCGGAACAGGAAACTGAGGTCCAGGTCCGGTTTGGCTAGATGTACCCACACTCCCCACACGCGTAGGGCTTCTCAAGCAAGACCCAAGTAGCAAATCAGTGGTTAGCGGTGCAGTAGTACTGCAAGTTACCAGATGGCGCTATTCGCCAGCTCGCCAGAGGTCACAGGGAGGTTACTCCTTCTACTAGTTGTGGATCTGTGCAGCCACCGGCTTCATATCCCTAATGTGTATATGGTGATTCACCCCGCACACAGTGGTGACAGGGGTGCCTTATTCCCCCAGCTGTCTTGCTCAATGTCTGCATTTTATGGGCGACTCCACCATACGGCAGTGGTTGGAACCTTTGGTCAGAATGGCTAATTTTAGGTCGCATCGAAAGCGTGGCAAGAACGCCGTCAAATGAAAAGGGGGTCTTATAAACATGCCAATCATATTATGCAATTCTCATCATAGCATGTTTATTCTAACTTATTCTCCAGACAAATTACTTGGAATTGTTGTTTGCAACTATAAGTTATGAAAGTAGTCTCAGTGATTTTATGCAAAACCTTTCCATTTCATTTTTTCAAAAGAATTCGCCTAATTTCTGTCCTTGGTGAGGTAGTTTTGATAGGCTATTAGGCTCTGTAAACATTACATGAAAGCTAGTTACACAGAAGGCTACCAGTCTTTAATACAACTATATGTATTCTAGATATCATTTTTGGCGCAGGCCTGCAGTGGTGATTGACCATAGGTTCTGAGTTCCATGTCATGTCATTGAGAAAGGCACAGCTGCCACCAATTTCCTCTCAATAAAATCAAATGTGTTTTTGAAGGTTTGACATCGAGGTAAACAGTATTCAAATACAAATCTTTACACCTTGATGATTACTTTTGAACATCTCGAGTGACATCAATCACTCTTCTTTTAGTGTCACTTTGTGTGGATGAGAACCTTCGGAGAATAGTACGCAGGATGGCGGCTTGTACGCGTATTGAAGTAGAGCTGTACACCTCAAGCACTTTAAAGCTAGCGCTAAAGCTAAGGGCTCAACCCGCCGTACGTGCAAATGCATGCTGTCTACGTGCCAATGTAATAGAGCCCATATCGACAACATCTGTTTAAAACGATTCTTGGGTAGATTTCTCAGAAATCGACAGAAACAGATAAACATCTTGTGTTTTGCTGAGGAGTAGATGAGATAAGGGAGAACAAAAGAGATGATCACAGTTAATTAATGACCTGTCAAGTACATGTGGTAGAATTTGTTTTGTTTAGTCAGCACCCAGCTAGGAGATAAAAAGAAGGAACACCAGTGATCAGGGTCCAGTTGAGGAAGAGAGGGCACATAGAGACAGTCATGATGTGACAGAGAAGAATAAAAATCGTTTCTCGGCCACGGCAGATCTCGTGGGTCAGTGTGATCATTGTCTATCGCCACCAGTCCCAGATGTCTGCATTACAACAAAACGTGGGGAATCGTTTGGGATCTGTAAGTGGGAAGTACCACCTCATGACCCTCGCACGAGCCAGTACGGGCGACACGCGAGCCCTGTACAGCCAATACCAGTGAGTAAAGAAACCGTACGTACCCAGCACGTGTAAGTACGGAATGTATGTGGTAACGTGGCAATCGCACAGACATCGTACGTACAACTCAATAAAAGCTTTGTCACATTACCCACGATCTTTGGGCGTATCGATGGAAGATCGTCCATATTAAGATCGACAGAGAGTTGCACGTATTTTTCACCTGAAAACCGTCCCTGTCACATATAAGCCATACTTTGTACCTTGTACAATTGTTGTGCAATAAAGTTATTATTATAAGCGAGGCTCGGGCGATAGCCACAGAATCGTCGTCCAATCGATTTTCGCCAAATGTGACTGGGGTATTACCACTTGTGCAACGAACGATGCTAGCAACCGCTCACGACACGGTAAGACTTTGCGCAACCGTGTGAGTGACGTGCATTGAGACGTACTCCCTCCCTGCTTTGCCATTCCTTCCCCACGTCTTTAGAAAAACGTGTCGGACTTGGCCTCCCAAATTAACGTACAGACAAATAACACGTGCGGCAGGTTGTGCCCTTAGTATTAGAGAACAACCCAACGCACGTGCAAATGTGTGCTGCCCACGTGCAAAAATGTAGGCAATCTTTTGAGATCCGTAAATGGTAAGTGCCGCCTCCGTACGAAATCGTACGGAAACCAACGGATTGGGGAGCAAGCAGACATGCCGTAGTACGTTAAGTGCATTCAGAACTTTCTCTGCGCAAGGACTGTGGATTCAACCCCCGCACGAGATATGCGCGTGCTCCATACAACAAGTAGAGTGAGTAAGGAAACCGTACCTACGCAGCACGTGTAAGTACGACCTGCAGACAGTAATGTGGCAATCGCATAGAAATCGTAGGTTGTCAGCACGTACAACTCACCACTTGCGCAACGAGCGATGCACGCAATCACTCACGGCATGCACCACATACTTATAACCTTAAGAAACCGTGCGAATAATGTACGTTTACGTGCTCCCTCCCTGCTCTTACTAGTCCATTCCCACGTTTTATAAAAAAACTTGGTGGACGCGTGGCCTCCCCATAAAAACGTACGGACAAAAACCACGTCCGGGGGGTTGGGCCCTTAGCTTAAAGAATCCACTACGCCTAACGTTACGCATAAGATCAGGGGTCTATCTCGGGGTAACTCTATAAGATAACCCTGGCCCATTGTGGTAGTCATCCCCCTGAGGGATTCCCCCCCCCCCCCCCCCGTGATACCTCAGCAGGGGTTCGTAGAAGAGGTACCCTGTATCCAAGAAGAAGATGAAGCAGAAACACCATGTAATGTGAAGGTCTTTCTGTAACTGACGCGTTCTCTTGCGCATTTTTCCTCCGTGAGATATCGAGTAAGGTACTGTAGTCATTTAGCTTAGCCACCCCAACCTAGGCTCACCAGCAGTCAACGAATAATACGAAACAACGACAAGGTCCGTATCAACCTTCATACGGGGAAGGCCTTTTCTTAACCCCTGTGAGGAGGACGTGTTTATTTGATGGTTACTGGATAAAAACGGAGACAACCTGTTATGGAACCCAAAAGTTCCAAAGTCCACGTCTGTTTCCTGTTTCTTCCCGAAGAATAATACTTACCCTGTACGTTATCTGAACCTTACAGACATACACAGGATGTCTTCTGACATCTCGATTGATGATTACGCATTGTTTCAGATTGGTATCACGATATTTTTTGCAGATTAAAGTAGTTCACCACAAGGTCATCAGTCGGCCATGGACGACCTGGGACAGATGTGTACAGCCTTATCCAAACCCGGGTGATGTACGCCCACACAGCATTTCTGACCTTGGGAGATCGAGGGTGCAAGTCGCCCAGCAAGCACCGACGAAAGCTACGCCAGCATATTTTTAAGAGTTAATCGCCAGCAGCACTAGGTCCTACCTAGGGTTACAATATGTATACTCGTACAAGTCGCATGTATTTCATTTTCGTATTGGGGAATCAAAAATTGTTTGGGTAAAACAGCAAAGCTATCCTAAAACAGAACCTGAAAGATCTTCTGCTAGTCAATCTGAATAAAGTTGACCATATTCAATCTGAATAAAGTTGACCATATTCAGATCGGGCTTTTTGGTAATCTGTGGACGGTGTGTGTTGGTGAGATTGCTTCTAACTCCTGTAACTCCTAAACCACTTATTACATGGCCACCAAATTATGATTAGAGAATAATGTAGACATAATATCTCAAGATTGAAAGACATTTTAAGCTTTTATAATGTAATATGAGGTAATTATGACATCATAAATTAGACTGTATTGTATGGAACCGCTAAGGGGGTATTCCCAGAAAACGTCAAGGTATGCTACAAAAAATTAGCAGCAATGCAGATAGAATGATAATGTTTTTTACGACTCTTGTTGCCAATGTCAGCATTAATGACGTCAAAATGACGTCATACAGTGTCGCCAGGCATATCTAAGACACCGGTTGGACTCCGCCATCTTTTATTCACCACATTAAATTTACAAAATTACATTTTTTTCAGCAAATAATTGCAAATGACGATGGGAATAGACTAAAAAAAAAAACTTTCATTTAAACAGTTACAACGATTTTAGGCAAAACATCATGGTCCGCTATCGATGACGTTATCAAATTAGCATAATGTATTCATGTTCTATTGTAAAAGATATTGTAGATATTATAAAAATACATTGATAGAACCGAAATTAGCGGTTTTCTTTAGGTATCCGTCATCTTGGATTATCAACCTTGAATGTCTTAAGATACATATCTTTCTCAACATATAATGTTAAAACCCCTTGAAAATGGACGGAAAACGTTCACGTGAATGTTTTTTTGTAAGAAAATACCAAGCAGTGATGAAATCCGTGTGAAAATAAGCTGGTTATATTTTTATCATCACATTGTCGGTCATCTTGGATTTTGACCATCTTGGATTTTGACCAATTGCGTCATCAAATTAACATAATTTATGAATATCTAATTATAAATGTCAGATTTAGATATGCTAGATATTAAAGATATATAAATGAAGTATAGTTTAGCAAGAAAATCTTAAAATCCCCTTGTTTAAACCAAAATTGGTGATTTTTGTAAAATCTGCCTTACAGAAACCCGTTACCATGGCAACCCGAAAAATTATAAACTTATACTATTCTTGGAAATTGTTGCCAACAATATTTCAGAAAAAGTGTCCAACTTTGGTTGTTTTAGCCCAAGCCGTTTGGGAGCTATAGGACGTCAACGTTGGCGCAGCACTCCCCCCCCCCCTTCTGGATAGGGTTACGACATTTAAGGTTGATAATCCAAGAAAGCGGATAGCTAAATTACAGATGTCGTCATATGACGCCCTACCCCCCCCCCCCCCCAGTCCAGGGAATGCCAAGAAAAGCCCAGTCTTGATACATGGTGCTCCCCACCTTTTGATTGGCTACCCCAACCAAGGTCCCTCCTCAGGTCTT
>NC_049985.1:265007-266636 GCF_000003815.2 Branchiostoma floridae | reverse complement strand
AGTTCCCATTTTATTTGTAAGCTAGGGTTGTCAAGCTCACCCAGACTATTTCCCTGGTCCGATGGATGTCTGTAGTATGTACCAATCATGAGCGGTTTCTCTCCTGCAAGTTGGGTTTGTGTCCAAATGATTTCACAGTCTGTGTCCAGATCTGGTCTGTGGGTGACAATCAGATCATCCCTGTTTGCCTGAAATACACCACCTCCTGGGCTAGTCTGTCTGTCTTTACGGTGTACTATATAGCTGTCAGGGAATATTTCGCTGCTTGATATGTTTTCATTGAGCCATGACTCCGTACCCGCTAAAGTGTCTGGTTTATGAGTGTCAATCACAGTTGCCAATTCAGCAGTTTTGTTTCGAACACTCTGGCAGTTTACCAGCAGGAGTTTAGCTTTGTGGCCAAATTGTTTATTTGAAGGACAAGATCTTTATGGATCCGTCAATCGTGAGTCGGGTTTAACAGATTCCTTTCTGCCGTGGCACCAGTTAACATCCGGGTCTATGTCTACAGCTGTGTAGGCCCTTTTTGTGTCAAGCGCGACGTGCTATTGGACACCTTCCAAAATTTGACCTAATCTTTGCAGCAAGTTTCTTTCGCCAGTCACAACGTGCGTTCTTCCCTCCCACACACCATGGAGGTACAGTCTGCCTTAAAAGGCAATATCTGGATGATTGGCAGCTGAGTTGAACGCGCAAGCGGCTATAAATTTTGAACCTCACTCCCTAAGCTCAGAGTGACTAGGTCTCTGAGAAAAGGGGAACTTAACTGGATTTCTCTTTTAGCGCCACAGGTTAGTAGTGACCGTTTTAAGTTTTCCTAAATATCTGAAATTATTTCTCTTACGTTAGTCCTATGCTTTATGTGTCTTATGATTTTGCAGCATTGTGTCCTACACAGCATTATAGGAGAAGTGTTTAGGATTATCCCGAAGCCTTTCAACAGAATTTCTATGAGGTTATTCTTGAGTTACGGATTTGTTTCTGAGGCCGGACCCCACTTGCTTTGTTCTCCTACTACCATGACCACAACATGCTTTATAGAATTATCTAAAAAACTTCTCGGGACGGAAACGACTTTTAGGCTGCTTGACGATCGACGAGGTTGAAACGTTTGTAGGATCATTACCGGTGAAAGGCATGCCCGGACGTGGCATAGGATTAATACATTGTTGAACAGTACGTATGATATATTTAACCGTCCGTAGTAAAATGTTTGTATGTGTTTGCCGAACCAGCTGCATATTTCACGTTTAATGTTCAATGTACAAAATAACCACGATTCATCGGAAGGTATTGACTACTGACTATTTGTTACGTAACTTTATGGTTATGGGCATCGAAGCGAAGAGAGCGGCTAGCCGTTAGATCAGAGTTTTAAACCATCGCATTTCTCACAATAAAACTTAACATTATTGTCGCCTGCCTTTACGACTCAATATGGAGCAAATCATAGACAACATTACTGGTCATTTGGTTTTTTCCACAATTCTTGTAATGTTTTACGAAAAATATTGGTTGATGGCTCAGAAGATTATCATAGCCAATGGCGGGATTTTGCCTGTTGCCAAATTCGGTAACAAACGTTACCACCATGAGTACGATGGTTGCCACGGTTATGTTATCCACGTA
>NC_049985.1:260653-264655 GCF_000003815.2 Branchiostoma floridae | reverse complement strand
AGTCTTTCTTATTCTTATAAGTATAAGCGACAAGTCGCAGGAGATCTCCGAGATCGCAGAGCTCGTTACCGAGTCGCAGATCGTGCGTGCAAATCGTGCGTACCTCGCAAGGGTATCGGTCAATAGTCTTGCGTCAATCCAACGATTGAAGACCGATAGGCGAGCACAGACATAATTATTAATCATCGAGCGCAAATCGGATGGCGAACGCCCGTTAGTCGGGCGACGTTTGGGCGACGTTCACCCAACTTCCGATTGTCGCGGGGAAAATAGTACAAATTAGACAAATATAGATACGTAACATGACAGATGAGTTAGCTGACCGAAAAGTATGGTTAGCGACCAAGCTAACTCGTCTGACATTGATTTGTCCAATTTCTATTATTTTTTTCCAACGATCGCGACCTGTGGAGCCTAGTGGAGGTAAATACTCCCATGCGCGGCTCATACGGACTTAAATATATACGCAGGTGTGACCCCACCTTAATACCCCTGTTACATTGTGCAAAAATCGGTCGGGCGACGAGTTTGCGAGCTCTAAATGACATTTCCGGCAGTAATATTAATACGTCCTGTAGACTGTGACTACATGTACATGTCCTCTAAAATGGCCGCGTAGTTAGCGATCCCACGCCGATTGCACGACCTATGTGACCACACCCTTACGGTATCTGGGGCCGTGAGCGAGTCTTCTTATTCTTCTCTTCTACACGAGCTTGGCTGGGAAAAGATATATCTGATCAACGTTACGTTCACTCTATTGCTGTTAAACTGCCGAGTGTTCGAAACAAAACTGCTGAATTGGCAACTGTGATAAAATGGGAACTAAGACAAACCCCAACAATGTGATAATTCTGTAAGACTCATGTTGTTATGGTTTCTTTTTTCAGTAAAAGACATTATAGGAAGGTATTCAACAGCTAACGGGTAGGTCCACATTCGGTTGGTTGAAGAAGCATGCACAAAAGCCGTCAGGCGGCTATTTAGAAGAGACACAAGTGAAAAATCGTACGACCGTCTGGAAAAATTTGGAACATCATCCGATGCTCTGCGATGGCTGATTTTGATTACGATTTATCTGCGATTCACTGCACTCATCGTGCGATATGCGGAATATGCTATCGCAAGAAATCGTAGTAGCACCTAGTCTCTACCAGACTCCGAGTCGCTGGAAAAATCGTAGAAATGGTACAAATAGAGGAGTATGCCGGCCAGAGGAATATAGCCCGCTAGGCAACAGTAACGGGATCGCGAGCTGTTCCCTGGCCGGTTATATTCCTCTCTATTTGTTCCATTTCTACGATTTTCCAGCGATCCGGAGTCTGGTAGAGACTAGTAGCACCGGCCAATGACAATGTTTTCGCAACAACATCATACAATCTTCGCAACAAACATAATTTCTATGTACCAATCTGGAATACTACTTGTTAAAAAAAATGTTGTACCGTGCTTAACTGAGCTGTGGAACGGCCTTGACTCAAACGTGCGTTGTTAAATGCTTTTATGTTTAATTATGGTCACTTCATTTCACCCAGCTGAGCTATTGTATCATATCTTAATTCAGGACCAAAAATACTCCTGTGTCTTGCTTTACAGCTTAAAATGAAAATCTTGTAATAACATACTTGTCTGTTCCTGTAGCCTTTGTTGCTGTAAAGGTGTTGAGGTTCTTGTACTGAAATGTTTTATCGCAATATATGCAGCTTTATGGAAAAGATAAGGGTGTGTGGAGCAGATACATTTGTAAAGCTGGTAGTACCGACTAACTGACTCAGAGTTTCATGTCTGTTCAGAGATGATTTGAATCTTCTCATACTGAAAACTGACTGTTTTATTTTTCTTTCTGTTCAGGTAACGGAGGTGGGGGTTAGGGGGCTCTGGGTAGTGTTAGCTTAGCAGCTGCACTCTTGAGTGGCTAGGCACACAGGTTCCACCTGCTACACTCTTAAATGTAGGGTGGTAAGCATACTGGTTCCACCCATCCCCTAAATCCTCTCGCGTCTGGCTCCTCGTGCCAACTCCCGGGCAACGGCTTCAGCTGGCCGGCAAAACGACGCGAGGGGTGGTGTTAACATTGCACTATCAAGCAGAGATCTTTCACTGAAGTTTCAGGAATATAAGTACAAAGCAGTGTATATTGTTTGTTTTCTTTACCCGCATAGCCACTGTGGTTAGCTTTGACATGTAAATATCGTTTTACATTTTGTAGCATGCATGACAAGATATACAGTGTTTACAGCTCACAGTGTTGTATTGGGTATGCGGAGTGCACATAAACGGTGTCAACAGACTGACGAGTTTGGCCCTCAAATACAATGCATAATTTTGAGGTAGCTGACGTAAAGCATGATCCTCATTAAATAGGGAAGATGGCAAGATAACTGTATCATAATAAAGCACCCCATTTTTGTCAGCGATACCGGACTGTACTTGTTGGTTGCACTGATATTTGATTCCCACAATACTCATTATGATCAAGGTTACATGTATCTGGAACACACATTGGTACTGAACACCTCTCATACACAGGTATACACAGGTAAATGTACCTCTCCTTGGTAATCAACACACCAATAAACATACCTGTCCTTGGTACATAAGAACATCCAGACAGGTAAACACACCTATCCCTGGTCCCAAATTCCATCAAAACAGGTAAACACACCTATCCCTGGTGCCAAATTCCATCCCAACAGGTAAATGCACCTATCCCTGGTGGTCAACACCACACACAAGTAAATGTCCCTGCTTGGTACTGAACATCATCCAGACAGACACTGTCTCATGTACTGTACCGTACAAGGGAACACCTGTCCCTGGCGCATTATCCACACAGGTAAATGCACTGAATGGTGCTGAACACCATCCGTGCATAGAATGTTAACACATCTGTCTTCAGGCTGACATAAGAAAGGGTGTAACGACACATTTCCCGGTGCTGAACACCATCCACTCAGGTAAACACACCTGTCCCTGGTCACACAGGTAAACACACCTGTCCCTGGTGGTGAACACCATGCACACACAGGTAAACACACCTGTCCCTGGTGGTGAACACCATTCACACACAGGTAAACATACCTGTCCCTGGTGCTGAACACCATACACACACAGGTTAACACACCTGGTGCTGAACACCACACACACAGGTAAACATGTGTTCCTGGTGCTGAACACCATACACACAGACAGGTGAACACACCTGCCCCTGGTGCTGAACACCCTACACACACAGGTGAACACACCTGCCCCTGGTGCTGTCCACCGCGCACAGTTTAACATTCCTGTAAATATGTGGTGCTGAAAACCATCCACACAGGTAAACAAACCTGTCCCTGGTGCTGAACACCTCCCACACAGGTAAATATGTGGTACTGAACACCATCCACCCACAGCTAAACGTACATCTGCTTGATGCGGAACATCATTCAAAAAGGTTAAGGCATCTGACCCTGGTGCACATTCTGTCCAGATACAGTTAAGTATGCCTATCGTTCCACCAGGTGAGCATACCTGTCTTTGGCACTGAACACTTTTCATACACTAGTAAACCTGGCTCTGAACACCTTCAGTACGCTTGACTCTGTTAGAAACGGCGTTTAAGTGAAGGGCGTTGCTGTTCTATCAAGCCTCACTAGACTACAACTATTAGGGGTTTAAAATCTTGATTCGCAGGTAGTTTGGATATCCAAGAAAGCTTTTGACATCAGCTGCACTTAAAAGACAAGGTAACGTGAGCTAGAAATATATGTGCATTTTTTCTGATTTGTCATCACATTAGGAAACTTTGACACTATAAAGATTTTTAAATGGTAAGTTTTTGTATGTTGATGCCCTTAAGCCCCGGTCGCGTAAATCGTACTGTGATAGCTTATCCAGTATATCGCACGATTATCACAGTATTTCACAGGTGCTGTACATCATGGGAAAAATCAGCCAACGGGAGAATTCCTGCGACGTTCAAACATACTAAGACCCTTACAACGCGTTACCTGTTCAAAT
>NC_049985.1:258496-260553 GCF_000003815.2 Branchiostoma floridae | reverse complement strand
ATAACCCGATCAGCAGAAGGTCCAGCACTCAATTCGCGCCACTCAACATGTTTCCTAATAATGACGAGAGTTTGATGGCTTACTTCTTCTTTCTCAACTCCAAATAGCCCACTCAGGGCCATTGTTGTGGAAAAGCTCAATAAATAGAGACATAGATTCCCTAATTTCAATGTTATTCTAGTTATGTTAAAACGTGATATACATGTATCACCAGAAAACCTTTTAATTGTGAGAATATTGGTAAAGTACGAGGCAAAACCCCATGTACATGTACAAACATTGTTTAGTGAAACTCCCCCTTTCTGGCGGTTTTCAGGTCAGCCATTCATAATTTATGTCCTATATGATCATGTCAGTCACAGCACACACTGTGACCAACTCAACCAGTTTGGCAATTAGTATTTGATGTACAAAAGACCCCCCCCCCTCCACATTTGTTCAAACAAAAAAATACGTACTTTTATTGCTGGACCTGTTGGTAGAAACATGTTATGCAAATCCTAGACGTTCAGTAGTCGTCTAAGGTGCATTATTATTACATGAGATACTATTTGCACTGCCGTTGCATACTGGGTATGATAGAGCTCCTGCACGCGATGGTCTGAAAAGTAGACCACGTCCAGCTAACGCCACAGTTCCACAAAGGGGCCCGGCTGGGCAGTTTTGGGGAACAAAAAGTACGATATAAAGACAAAAAAAACACAAAACGGACCAGAAATAATTCAACAGCATGCCTTGTGCATGTTTTTTGCATAAACCTTAATTTGTCGTCTCCGAAAACAGCCCGGCCGGGTCCCGGGTAGGAAATGTGACGTAGGTCTAAGGGAGATGTCAATGCCCTCAATGTGACAACAATACCCCGCAGCAGTCTTCAGCCTTGGCATTTTGGCTTACCGCGTCTCAACGGCAATTACAAAGCAGTGGTGATCAGAATGCTAACATATAACGATAAGAAAGCAAAACATACATGGGGTAACCAAAAATGAAAAGCCACGTAGAATTTAAAGGAGGTTATGTGAAGTGTTAGGTCAACTTTCAATAATTTGACGACAGCGAATTGAGGACATTGCCGGCCGGGACAGTCATGGGCGTGTCGTCAAAAATTCAGTTTTCCAGTGTTCTGACAGAAAAAGATGTTGAGGCGGTCAGTTTTGTTACAGCCCGGCAGAAAATCTAACGAGAAGAAAAACAATCGCACGAAGTGTGCGACCTCACGGAATGGTAGGTCATTGTCCCGAAAAGTAGGGCACCAGCTTTGGACTTGTTCGTATGATATCCTTAGTAAATGTTCTTGTATTGCTCTTATACCAGAGTTATTGCTAGACGTTTGGTACTCCTTATATATCCTTATTCTAGGTTAGACTCAGCAACCGCTCAGGACTGCAGGTTTGAAGTTCGAAGGAACCTGACAAAACACCAAATCTGTTGACCTTGCTAATGCTAATGACATAGTTCGAAATACTAATCAACACATCTATGCTAGTAGTGCCTGCTGAGGCAAAATCTGAGTAATGCAGTTATTTCAGATTCATATCTACCAGAGTAATCAGAATTCTATCTCGTGCTTTGGTTACCACCTGTCCATAGCGGCCATTTTGTCCCGGGGGCTGTAGTTATTACATGCGGCGCAGTGACACTCGTATGCGCTACTATATGCCTTTTTTTATAGTTTTCGTAGATTTTTCAATCAGGCTGTGACAGAAGCTACGGCTGACAACGATCTAAGGCAGCCATTTCGTTACATTTTGTTACAAAACACATGCCAACGAATGGCCTCACTAGTTTGCAACCCGGTGTGGCGATCGCACGACCTATGTGACCGTGATAATAGACAGGCTTGACACGGCATTGTTAAAACATATAATGATACATACTAACCTTCAAAGATCTTCTCACCGAAGCGAGTGGCTGATCACGACCGACACCCAAACAGAACACGATGCTTGCTAAGTGACACTCTGAGTGTTTTAATGCGATTAAAAAGCTAGGAGCGACGCAGCTTAAATCCAGGATTGTCCTGAACAGATCCCTCCCGAGAAACCTGTATGCAAATCGTA
>NC_049985.1:246861-258217 GCF_000003815.2 Branchiostoma floridae | reverse complement strand
AATAGGTGGACCGGATGTTGGACCTATTAGAAAATCAACAGATTATTTGATCAGGCATTCACACGTTTTGGCGCTTGCAAGGGGAAGAAAATAACAAGAGTGAAGTAGGGTATAGTTTATAGTCATTTCTACCAAGTTTTACAGTCAATCGTACAGGTGCAGTTAGCGCTGTAGGATTTTAAAACGCCAGTGTGAGTCTAATACTCCACCAAACAGATTTCTTTGTAGTGAAATGGACGATTGGTATGAGTCATACTGAATCAGGTCCAGGTTCAGGTCCGGACCTGGACCTGATCCTTTGGACCTCAACCGGACCTGGACCTGAATTTTCTGTCCCGGTACCCACCCCTACTCCACATGTCCCTGGAAAAATAGCAGAAATTGGCCAAATAGACAGATAACATGCCAGGTACATGTCCACACGTCGCCAACTGTGCCGTTTGACTCCTCCGGTATGCTTTCTGTTTATTTGGCTAATTTGTGCCGTTTTTTCCAGCGACATGCTTAGCCTGGTTAAGGATACCTCCCTTGCAACCTTGGTCTCCTGTAGACAACACATATCCACTCTCTTCCTTGCAAGTAGTTCATCCAGCTCCTGTCGCTTGCTGACCTGCGTGAGTCCTCTGACATTCAGAGTCGCAATTTGGATCTTGGAACGGATGAACTGGACAGACATTTTCATGGTGGAAGCTCATAGCCATAATTGGTTGATATAATTAGCTAAATTGATTACTGGATCGTATATGTTGCGATCAAGTTATTGTGATTAATTACTGGATCGTCACCTGCAGAGCCGACACCTGTGAATTCTCTTTCCCTCTTTCAGAACCACAGACAACACAGAACCACGTATTATCACCAGTAACTCGTCCAGTATCTGTCGCTTGGTCTTGTAAAGCCCATTGACACTTGGGGTTGCATCCGAAAGTCGGTGCGGTTGGTTTGGGACAGGAAGGAATCGCAGAGGACACACTTAAGGCAAGATTAGCCGAGAGGACCGGTGGGCGTCACTCCACCGTCAACAAGTTTTTGCACAGGTGGGTATATATTTTCTGTACAAATTCTAGGTGACAGAATGAAGCTGTATTCTGTGAACAGGGTTTGAAAAGCCACATATAGATGTTTTCTCCTGATTACACATAAAACGATCTGAACCTAAACCTTGCCTTCGGGGAATTCTTCTGGATTTAAAAATGGCGATACGTTGGAAAGTTACTGAATCTCGTTCTCAGTGTAGTGTACTTGGGGGGAAATACATGTACGTGTCAAGGCGAGTAATAGATTTCTAGGGGTAAGTCATAGACGCCGTAATACAGCCATTTTGTATCCGTAAATAACTTCATCAGGCTGGCAATTATTCAGATAGTACTGAAGTTCTTTAGGTACAACCAGGGAGTACTTACTTCCAACGTTTCGGTAGCAGCTAGAAGCGTATCCAGCCATTCTACCCTGATGATGGTGTCTGACAGACACCGAAACGTTGGAAGTAAGTACTCCTGGTTGTGCTTAATGAACCCTACTATAAGCAATATTTTACTAACTTTTAATTGGCTGAAAATAGTTTGGTTGACATGTTTATTACGACGTAGTTAGGTCAGATGGAACCTCAAGCAACAACGACGTACTTCAGGAAGTTAAGTCGAATTATTTTGGAGCCAGTTGTGCGAATTACGTCGTAGTTCGCAAAAGTACGTTATGAATTGTAAAACTACGTCGTAGTTGGCTGAAGTACGTCGTATACTTGAGTTTTGCATTACTGTTAATAATGCCCATGATTTGGTTAGATATCCCGTGTGTTTTCTGGAGCTTTTTATATGTAATCTGGTTGTCTCATCTGTAAAGATTGTAACTTAAATATGTAATACAGTACCCTTGAGTGCTATTATGCACTGTAACTGTAAAGTTACCACCAATGAATAAACAAAAACAAAAATTAGGCCTAGGAAAGTATGCTGCGTTTTCTATTCCAGTCATTAAAAAACTTGGGGTCGGTAGGTAGGGATCATCTTTTTTTCTTGTAATCTTTTTAGGCTGGCCAAACCTTTAGTGTGACTTGTTACAATGCAGTTGAACAAAGACAATGTAAACTGAAATACATGAGGACACTAAGTGTCTTTCAATGTCAAACTTGAATGTTGTGCATAATAGATACATTCATCCTTCACTAGATAGGACAAGCAGTGTTTTTATTTCATTAGGAAGCAGACTGAATAAAAATTCTAACTGGAAGCTATGTGAATCCACTGCCCATCCCCCCCAAAAGTCTAGGGTCGGCACGTTTTTCTAGGGTAGGTAGGGAAACACAAAATTTTTCCTAGGCCATATGTTATGATACCCATATCAATTTTCGCAGCCCTTAAGAAGATGTTCTTAGATCAGGTCGGTTCTGAAAAAAGTATTTGGTATTAATGTCAGAGCTTTTGCTGGGTCTATGCCTTTTTTTGAAAATCCCATTTTATATGTTGGAAAACTCCTTTCAGGGATGATTTTGAAGTTTTAAGAAAAAACAGACAAAGTATACCTGTACAAAGTATACCTGATAGATACAGGGATAATCATTGACATGTTTTGTCATTCATTCATCCATCCATCCATTCATCCATCCATCCATCCATCCATCCATCCATCCATCCATCCATTTATCTATCTATTCAGTAAATATTTCTTTATTCTCTTTTCCATTGCATACCCCAGGCCCTGATGGCCCCATTTTTCCTGGGTGCGTTCTATCCTGTAGTAGGACTGAGCAGATGGGACTCATGGGAGGATATCAAGCAACTAGTGAAGAAGGTAAATCATATGTATACCAAGTAAGCAATGTTTCCAGAATGTGAAGAAACTACCTCATACTACACATAAGGTAATCTTTTGAAATTCCAATCACCAAAAAAAATGCAAACATAAAACCAAATGTGAACATTTCTACATTGAGCTGCTTACAACTTTGAAGCTTGTTAGTATCAAAATAGATTGATGTTAACTGAAAAAACAAATCACATTTGTCTTTTCAGGAGTACCTGTCAACATTGGTGAACAATTACAAAGTATGTTGAATCTTGAACCATATAGATGAAAGGGGATGGCACCCACTGGATTGATTTTATTTTATTTATGCAGCTGAGCTGTATAGAGATGAAGACAGCAAGGGCTACCCAACTAGCCGGGGGCTATCATTATTCAGGGCTAGCCCTGGTAATTTCACTTAAGTTTGAGGACCTGTTTATATTACATGTACATCTCTATGCAGAATGCGATGATTTTAATGACTTTTTCAATTGTATCATATCAAAGCATGCACACCGAATTCCTGCAAGCAATTTACATTCTGAATTTTTTCAGTATGAATAAATAGATGACACCTACTGAAGTGACAATTTTTCATATTTCTTTCGCTCTAGCTCTGGCCTGCTGTCCAGTTAGCCAACTTTTATTTTGTTCCTCTCAACCTAAGGTGAGTGCCATTTAGGGGTGCATACTGGTTTTGCTTAACCGGGTCCAAGTCTAGATTTAAGTCCAGAGGTTCATGTTTATTAGGTCTGGACCTACACCTGATTCTGTTAAGATGTTTAATTTTGTTGAACCATTATATTGATATTTAAATGTTGCTTTTGTTTTGATGTTTTTTTTGGCCGGTGACTTGTAAGCAGTGGGGAGGTTAGAATACTTAATTGTTCATAAAACATAAGCTAGAAGCATGTGTCTTTTATCAACTGCACACCCGACAGACTAGAAAGTTATTTGGACTGAAATCTGGGTATGCATTTGGATATGAAAATTTCCAGGTTATTTTTAGGGGGGGATCTGTTCGCAACTTTCAGATTTTTTAAACTTGGCTCTTGCATGAAAGTTACCTATTTATGTATCTTAAATGTATTTGATGCTCTTCTTTCCTTTCAGATTGTTGGTAATGAACTGCTCTAGGGTGGAACACATACTTATCCTGGAGAGCAAACAGTCAAACAGACGACTCATCCACCTCCTAGTGTCATCACTCACAAGGAAACTAAAAAAGGGTTGTGAAGATGGGACCACAGACATGTGAAGAAAATTCAGTTGAGACTGTTGACAAGTTTTATACAGAAATTAAGGAGATGGTGTTATTTGTAAGAACTAATGACCTTGAAAGGATTGCAATACAAATGTAATATTAAGGTAATATTATCATGTTAAGGTATTTCGGTTGGCTAAATTGGCATTTTGACCTTCCACTGTTTTCTTATTAATGAATTAAGAAAGAATGGAGCCGTAACTAATGTTGATTGATGAGCATGAAAGAATTCTAAATCTGATTTTTTTGGGGGGGGGGAATTGATGACGTCATCATTTTATTGCCACATAACAGTACTGCTTGACATGGACTTGTAAAGTCTCTGAAGTTTTTGTTCTCATTCATCATGAAATGTCTTGCCAGAATACAATATGCTTTGTTGCTCCACATAAACGAAGAGAACACTACTGATTGTTTGCATGTGTTTTTCTTTGCACTATTAAATGACTGACAACACTTTACTTACAATATATATCAGCAATGGCCCTAAACCAGTGGAACTACACGAAACAAGTTTGCAAAACAGACCAAAAATGCCTCCTGTAAATTAGTGGCCTCTTCCATTGGCCCAATGACCTGAAGAGTCTGATTAGAAACTAGATATACCAACTCTGAACTCTGCTTCGTCACTTTGGCAAGACTGTCCATTGCAGATCTTCCTGTCCCTTTGCATTCACATATCTCTAACACACAGTGTGACACACAACCACAAACATACCAACACACTTGAGAAAGAACTTCCATACAAAAACCTCAGAAACTGTTTCTACATAGCCTGATCTTTTCAACTTAAGCTAATGTTCCACATGCTTCAGGATTAGTTTTTAGAATTTTCGGAATACATATGATAAACTAGATAAGGAAACATATCTTTTGCAGAATATAAATGATCCTCACTAATTTGTTGGCAATCTTGAATTTGCACCCTTGAATTTGTAAGGATCATAAAATTGTTTTCTATGAATTCCAGCACACTCCAATGAATTCCGTAAAATTTGTGTCTTTTAGTAGCAGATCATATGAATTAAGTAAACTGTATTCTTTAAAACAGGCATGAATATGCAACCTCTGCTTAGTGTATCTAGCTACTAATTAAGGCCACACCACTTTCATTTCCTGGTTCACAGATGCAGTGCAAGACAACTTACTTTCACAGCAAGAGCTGATCTATTTAAAGAAAGGAGAACAGAGTAATGTCACCGATTCTTTTATTCTGCCAGCACCTTACAGAAATGTTTCAAAACCAAGGTAAAACAGAACACATTCATTTTTACAGGAAAAGTAAAAACAAAACGGTGTACTGTAAAATCACTTAGTAAATAAACAAATAAACAAGTTAGACACCATCTGGTTGACTTCGTTTTTCGTATTTCACAATGGCGTCAAAACGTACGCCCTTTTTTGGCATAGGTGTAAACAACTTTGAAATCATGGGGACCTTTTTGTTGGTGTTGTCGTTACGGTCCCACTTTTCCTTCGGAAGTGTTTCCAATGAAGCTTACGACTATGGAGTAACCAGACGAGGGCCGAAACGAAGGTTGCGAAGTTGAGAGAGGGTCCGCATGGGGCGGTCTTGGTAACGCTTAACGGTGAATTCAGGGGGCGCAGTAACGCTTAACGGTAAATCCAAGAGGCCCTGTAACGCTTAACGGTGAATTCTGGAAAACAAATAACGCTTAACGCTGAATTAAAACGACAAATAACGCTTCACGAATGATATACCAAAAACGCTTAACGTTGAATAAGAACGGGTCGGTAACGATTAACGGTGAATTAAAATGGCTCGTAACGCTTAACGAAAAAAAGGCATGCAGACCCTCTTGAGACGCGCGGCTCCTGATTTCAAGTTGGCAGTCTCTAGTGTGGTCGTGTCGTTGGCGGCTGTGACGGTGGTGGGCGGAGCGAGGTAAAGCGACCATCACCATCATAGTGTAATATCAGACTGTACATATTCCTTAAGGTTCCCCAGATGTACTACATGTATTTGTCTCTTCTAACTGTTCCACTACCCATGTACTGCATGTAATTCGTCCAGACACACCAGTATATGTTATCCCTCCATGTGCAATGGTACTCGACTGTACAAAATCTAGTCTTAGTTGTTGACAAATGTACTGTTGTTGTTGTTTTTAATAAAAAAAAAAAAAGCGACCATCACTTCTTCTTCCCGCCGGCAGCCTTCTGGGCAGCCTTGGTGGTCTTCCCGGTCGTCTCGGTCTTGCTAACGGACTTGATGACGCCGACAGCCACGGTCTGCCTCATGTCACGCACGGCAAAACGACCCAGGGGTGGGTAGGAAGAGAAGGCCTCGACGCACATGGGCTTGGACGGAAGCATCTCGACGATAGCAGCATCGCCAGACTTCACGGACTTGGGGTTGTCTTCCAGCTTCTTGCCAGAACGACGGTCAATCTTTTCCTTGAGCTCAACGAACTTGCAGGCGATGTGGGCGGTGTGGCAATCCAGAACGGGCGCGTAGCCGGCATGGATCTCGCCCGGGTGGTTCAGCACGGCAATCTGGGAACAGAAATGACACCTGTCAGTCATGTATGCTCATGCAAACTCATATTCAGGTTCAGGTCCAGACTTGTAAGTACAAAAGTACAATCATTTGAATTTGCAAACAAACCTCTGCAACAAAGCTGGCAGCCTCCTTGGGTGGGTCGTTATTGCTGTCACCAGCAACGTAGCCACGCTTGATGTCCTTGCGGGACACGTTCTTGACGTTGAAGCCGACGTTGTCACCGGGCAGGGCCTCGGGCAGATACTCGTGGTGCATCTCCACCGACTTGACCTCAGTGGTGATGTTGACGGGAGCGAAGGTCACCACCATGCCTGGCTTCAGGATACCGGTCTCCACACGGCCGACGGGCACAGTTCCGATACCTGAAAAACAAAACACATATCTGTGAAGGATAAACAGCTCTTCTGCCCACCCCTGCAATGCACTGCCAGTGGAGTGGCCGGAAGTGAGTGGGAAAAGCATCAGACTAGCATGAATGACAGAAAGTATAGTTCAGAGATACCAGAACTAGTCAACTATCAGACACCACATGATAATCTGTGGGGTCAATGGAAAAGGTTACAAATGTATGGGTAGGTATTCTTTTTGATATGTCTGTGCTTTCGCAGTTATATATTTTCAATATGCTTGCAGGGTTAGACAAGATTTTAAAAATCAACTTGTCCTATCGGGCAAGTACTTAAAAATTTACTTGCCCGAAACAACTTTTCATCTTGCCCCGAAAATTTGTAAGAACATTTTTCTATGTGTTAAATCCATTCCATCGAATCTAATAAACTCCAATATCAGCAATGCTGCCTGAGAGTCTGTGTAATGTACTAGTTACAAATCTATTTTCTAGGGGAGTCCCTGGTTAGGCCTACGTCACATTTCCTACCCGGAGTCCGGCCGGGCTGTTTGCGGAAAAGAAAAATTTAAGTTTATGCAAATAAATATGCACAGTGCATGACGTAGAATTATTTTCGGTCCGTTTTGTGTTTTTGTTGTCTTTTACGTCATAATTATAGTTCCTGAAAGCTGCCCGGCCGGGCCCCTTTGTGGAAATGTGACCTTAGCCTAAGCAAAGCCCCAATTTTAAGAGAAATGTACCGTCCAAAATAAGAACTTGGGGACGAAAGAGTACTTGTCCGATCGGACAAGTAAAGTAGGTCATGCACTTGTCCGATCAGCATTTTCACTTGTCCGGGACAACCGGGCTAATGGACTTGTTTATCCCTGTGCTTGTCACATTTACTGGACAGTGATAAGAGGTGATCAATGGATCATAGACATGCAAGGAACTCCTGTTTTTAGAGACAATGTCTGTAAGTATAGGTATAATGGTTCACTAAGTAATCCGTACGCACCGCCAATCCTGTACACGTCCTGCAGCGGAATACGAAGGGGCTTGTCTGTAGGCCTGGACGGAGGTTCGATGGCGTCCAGAGCCTGCCTCAACGTGTGGCCCGAGGATCTACCGGACTTGCGCTCGATGGTCCACCCCTTGAACCAGGGCATGTTGGTGGACTCCTCGATCATGTTGTCGCCGTGCCAGCCCGAGATCGGCACGAACGCTACAGACTCGGGGTTGTAGCCGATCTTCTTGATGTAGACACCCACTTCCTCGGTGATCTCACCAAAACGAGCCTGCAAACAAATCAAAACATGGCATGAAAGTTCATCTGTGTTGGTAGAATACATTAGAGAAAATACTATCACTTTTTCAGCAGGGGGGTCCTAAGAATCAGAAAGTCTATGTCGCCCCCCGTCTCTGTTGAAGGTGGGCCGGTGGGCTCTGATGTACACTCCCTCCTGAAAAAGTGGTGTGTTCCTGACGTCACTGCTGGAGATAGAAGGGTCATTCATTCTGTGAACAAGGTCGACGTAGTTTGTCCGAAAATTTAGAGGGGGTGTCCCTATTGTGTTAATTTCAGTGTTGGATGTTAAGTTAGCATTTTTCTATACAAAAATCAAAACAGTTTACCTAAATTTCAACAGGGGAATCTGGAGTATAAAACTCTGTGGCTGAACCTGAACCAGTGCCACACAGCCAGTACCAGAGACATACCTCAGAGTAGGGGGGCTCGGTGGAGTCCATCTTGTTGACTCCCACGATGAGCTGCTTGACACCCAGGGCGTAGGCCAGCAGGGCGTGCTCACGGGTCTGGCCGTCATTGGAGATACCAGCCTCGAACTCACCAGTACCAGCAGCCACAATCAGCACGGCACAGTCAGCCTAGGGAGAATTAACATCTTTATCGCTCTACTTGTACTGCATGTTCCCTTTCTATCCAGTTTAGCAACTGTGGTTGAAAAGATGAAAGCAAAAAAAGATTTCTATAATGTTTCAGTCAATACATTACCTGTGAAGTTCCTGTGATCATGTTCTTGATGAAATCACGATGTCCGGGAGCATCAATGATAGTCACAATGTACTTTGTGGTCTCGAATTTCCACAGGGCGATATCGATGGTGATACCACGTTCACGCTCGGCCTTCAGCTTGTCCAGCACCCAGGCGTACTTGAAGGAGCCCTTGCCCATCTATGAAGATAAAAGAGGTATTTTTTCCATTTAGAAGTTAGTGACAGAATGATCAATATGATGACAGTGGTCACTTCAAAAGGAAGAGACAAAGAGGAAGTTGAAAACATTCTCTCCTAAGTCAACATCATCATCTCTTCATCATCATCACCATAGCTTGTTCATTCTCCTATGCAGTACCTTGTTCATGGCCTTTACAATATACAAGTACCTTGGGGAGGTTCTAATAACCCAGGCTGAGGTCATCACTGTTGTTGGCCTGGCCTCTAAGTAGCTGTCCAATCAGAGAATCAGCTCTACCCAAGGAAAACATTAAGCTAATTCTCTGATTGGCTGACTTGTTAGAACTTAGAGGCTACACCCACAAAAGTAGAAACCTCAGCCCAATTTAGCAGAGCTTCCCTAGACTGTGGCAAGGCCATGTGTGGGAAAATGTGCTTGCCAAGAACACTTTCAAACGTCCAATCTCTAAATAATGGAATCTAAAACGCAGCTACCTTACCTCCTTAGCTTCCTTCTCGAACTGCTCAATGGCACGCTTGTCGATGGCGCCGCACTTGTAGATCAAGTGACCGGTGGAGGTGGACTTGCCGGAGTCGACATGGCCGATGACCACGATGTTGATGTGAATCTTTTCCTTTTCCTTGCCCATGTTGTCTTTTGTGGAGACCGAGAGGTCGGTATGACTCGCTTGGAATCACAGCTCACTGCAGAATTTAAGCGTGCATACATCTACTTTCATTTGTGCTTCCTACACTGCATCTTAATTACATTTACCACGGCTACCAATCAAATTTCAGGGCTATGTTTCTGAAAGATATAATCAACTCAGCAACATTTCCATTGGACAGGAAAGGTTCTGGTGAAAGAAAATAATTATCAATGACATTGACCAATCAAGTGGTTACATATTAGACTGCATTACACATTTTAAAAGACTTAATTGATCAAGAATATGCATCAAGAAAAGTATGCAACAAATTTAAACTTGTAAGCTGCTAACATTAAGTAACAATATGTTCTTATTTCCAAACATTATACCATACTTTCTATAAAAAGATAGAGAAGGAAAGCAAATATGTTCATGCATTAATAAACATATCTAAATCATGTATAATGCATTTTAATAAATTATATATTTCTTAATATTAACATTATTTCACACCCTCTAACCTTAATAAGTATCCATAATAAAGAGAAAGAAGAAAGATAGAAATTGTCGTGCAGGAATTTAAAGGAATTTGGTGGGGAGGAATAATCCATAATGGGGCAAATGTTAATTGCTTAAAAATCTACATTAGTATTCAACAAGCATATTGCAGTTTTGTCGACTTACTAGCTAATGCAGTAATGGGGAGGGGGGGCAATGATGTAGTCTTTGAAATTATGTGTCATTTACCATTAGTCATAAGAAATATAAGTATAATATGTGAAATTTTATCCGTAGTGACATGTAAACAGATCCAAAACAAATTTGCGTTTCGGATGACTTTATCATCAGCAATGTGAAAGATTGCGCAATCAAGTCGGCCAATTGAGTCATACTGGGAGGAACGGTCTAGAAACATTGTTCGAATGTCTGAGCGAAATTACCACTTTACCAACGCCTGTATCAAAAGATGAAATGGATTTTAAAGGGGATAATAAAGATTTCTGTTTTTGATTGGAGGACGAAAATCAGGAGGTGGCAGAAACAAAGTCGGACGGTTCCGAACTTGACCTAAAAGCCAGAGTCACGGTATACATAATCATGATCTTTCCTCCCAGCATGGCCATCATGGACCGTTATCTTTTCTTCTCAAAATAATATATATTTCCTCATTTACGGAAAATTCAGAGAATCGAAATGCTCCTTTGCTTGCCAAAATCAGTGGACTTTAAATGCACGATTGTGTAAAGCGGTGTGGTCATTTTCTATTTGCATACAGGGACAGAGACTTCCAAATTTGGAGAGGGGACTTCAGGGGAATGTCGAGATGACATTTCGCGGGAAAAAATTGTAATACTAGAAAGGCCGACATTTGCTTGAGAGCAAATACAGCATATCTCCCCCATGCAACAATAGACTATTCCAAAATCACCCATGTGCAAAAATGGAACACTTTTGTTTAAAAGTCAGTTCTACTAATGACACCCAAAAATTGAATCTTACAAAATTCCCAGTGCAAGAATGAATCTTTCAGTGCACCCCATGTGAATTTCAAAATAGACCAGTCCAGAAATGCTCCGACTTCGTCAGAAATCTTGTTTAGGTAACAGAAC